>NW_004444316.1:363599-381430 GCF_000243295.1 Trichechus manatus latirostris
ACCTTTTGGTTAGGAGCTGTAGCACTTAACCAGTATGCCACCAGGGTTTCTGTGCCTGTCTTAGGGGGATTTAAATTTGTGAAACGGAACTCACTGATTAGATTATAAGACAGTTCTGAAATAACTAAATAATAAACCTTCTGTCAATAGATTTTGTGTTTTCAAAATTAATGGTATATTTATATAAGACATTACTTAACATCACATAAATATATGGTATAAATGCCAGCAAAGAAGAAGTGATGACATAAAGTGTTAATTGCTGATTTTGATTACATTAGATTTCCCTTATTTCTTTTGATATTTTGTTATATGTATAACTGTGCCTTATATTTTTTCCAGTAAATGCCGAATGACTCTAAATTTCAGTTTACTTTTGTTTAGTGCATACTTGTTTGAAAAATTTTATAGATGAATTCAGAAAAACCCATAGGTTTCTCTCATACCTTCATGTAAAATCTCATTTTTCTATTGGGGCAGCATATTATTTATTTATTTATTTAATAAAAACAAGTACTGATTTTTTTCTGAAAATTAAAATAAAAGTGGCTTCCACTTGTGGAAAGATGGACTTGATACACTTTTCCCTGTTTCTCTCCCTTGACGTAATCCTTTAAAGACCCTATTACTTTCTCCTTTTAAATTTTTTTTTGATATGCTGTGTTTTCAGTAATGGAAGTATGCTGAATTAAGGAGTCTTTCTGAATTTATGTTATGAAATATGGATTTTGATACATACTTTGTGGAGTACATATATCCTAAAGAATGTTAACAGTTTCATACATAGTATTTTGTGGGGCACGTGTAGCCCAAAAAACGTTAAAGTTGTCATACATAACCAGCACCTTTTACTTGGTTATATTGGACACCTCTGATTTTCCACATATGACCCCCCCGCCCCAAAAAAAAAGCCAAACACACCATGGCTTCCCAGTTATTACACAGGAAGCCATAGATATGCTTACTAGGATTATCTAGTTGTACAAAAGCCAAAAGAGACAAAAGTTTGACCTAATCACAATTCCTGGATGCACTACTTCATACATAAGACTTATATCTTAGTGCATTTTCTCCAAAGGACATTTCTTTTGTTTTTCACTGTTACACATTCCCCCACTGGAGGGCAGCAAATACTTTTAGTGGGAAAAGCAGCATTCCAAAAAAGCTGAGAACCTGAAAATATTCGTGAGTAGCCTCTGTCCCAAGAAACATTAAATGGATAACTTTAAAAACTCTGCACTTTACATAATGATGTACTTTTTGGTGACCAAACTTGAAACTTTGAAACATGGAAGGAAGAATGCAGAACAGCTAGGGACCTCAGAACCTAAAGGACAATATGGTTGTAGATTCCTTATGGTTTCTTTTTGATTCATATATCCCAGACTTTGTCTAAAACTTTCAGACAATAATCTTTCTACTTCAACCAAACAGCACAGACCAAAACTGAATCCATTCCCACCAACTCCAACAAATGCTGAATGGGGAAGCCATAATTCTACCCTTGTAAGGCTGCAACAATATACTGAAACATTCTCTCTCACCAGAGTGGTGTCAGAGATGGTCAAGTAGAGTTCTGATATTTTCAACCCTAATGACCACTAATGAGGCCCACTCCTCTCACCAAGACAGTGTCAGTGGAAAACACATGGAGAACATGGGCATCTTCCACACCTGGCAATAACAAGGCACTCCACCCTGTCCATGCTGGGGTGGTATCAGAGAAGGCCTGTTGGAGAGTAAGGGCATTTATAATTGCCCAGAGGTAATTAGGCCACTCACACTGCAGTTTCACTGAAGACCATATGGGGAGCTGGAACATATATATATATATATGTGTGTGTGTGTGTGTGTGTGTATCTATATGTATATACAGTCTCTCTATATATACTCTCTATATTTATACAGATAAATACACTCTATATTACATATAGAAATTATATATGTATGCTTATTTTATTAAATTTAATATACATGTAGTTTCAGAGTTGCTAATCTGTACCACTGTGAAAAAAACATTTATAACCTAGAGAACAATGTGCCTCGTCTCCATTCCTGTTTCATTGTCCTGTCCAGCAACATTTGAATTTGTGTGAACTGGAACACCTTCTCTGAACTGCCACAGAAAAATTTGAATTTGTTGGAATACTGCCATAATCTAGTGCATCGGGACTTGGACTTCATAAATATTAAGAGCAAATTAGTACATTACAGTTTTTATGTCAAGGTAATTGCTTCATTATATCAGGAAGCTCAAGAGGAGTTAAGGACCATGTGATCAGTTTGACAACTAGAGGCTGGCTGATATATCTAGGTATAATTTAAGTCCATCCCAATCTATGAAATTCCTGGGAATTACATGGGCTGAAGCAACTAGAATCATTCCTATAAATAATGTTCCAAAGAATAACATATCTTCTCTCATAAATCCTGCAAATTCACAAGAAACTCATAGACTACCAGGGTTCTTTGAATTTTAGTGAAACTATATTCCACATCTAGGGTGCATGATGTCTCCTATTCACAAAGTCACCAGGAGAAGTCTGAATTTGCATTGAACTTTGAGAAGCAACAAGCATTAAAATATTTACAGAAGTCAATGGCACAAACAGCGCCATCATATTTTTATGATATAGTTGTTCTGATTCTAATAAACTCCCTCTCCCCACAAAAAGCCACAGCTCTAAAAATCTCTAAGTGTAAGCATGTGATAGAAAATATTGCAAGATAACTGCAAGAAAAACTGAATATTGACAAGAAGCTGTGGGAAAAAAGCTCCTAAATTAAAACTCCAAGCCAACCTCGTCTAAGTGTGAAGCCTAAATATACACTATATAGGTGATAAAATTACAAAGAAAATAATTTATTCTAGAATAATGCAGAACAGGTAGTGCTAGCAGGTAGCTACTGGAAAACACATACAGAGAAACACACATGTCCTTCTGGATGTACTGATATTTATCTCACATCTCAAAAAATTAACTATGTTAGATTTCAAGAAAAATCAATGTCATAATTAAAAAATATATATATATCTGAATACACAGAGAAAAAGTTAACCATTATTAAGAAAGAGCTTTAAAAAAGTCACACAGTAAAAGCAGATAGTAGAAGATAACAAAGAGAAAGAAAGGAAGGAAGGAAGGAAGAGAAAATATTCAATAAAATAAGCTAAATGTATTTAATACGTTTAAGTAAATAAATGTAAAACATTTGTTTTTGCAGGGAAAATGGCACAATAAATGATACAAGGTGGATTTATAAAAGAATAAAAAGAACTTCTAGAAGATAAAAATAGCAATTTATGTTTAATACTGAGAAGATGAATGTAACAGCAATTGGACAGGGAAGAACTGATGAACTGTAAGATACATATAAAAAAAACTATACAGAATGCAGCACAGAAAGTCAAGTAGAAGAAAATGCTAGACAGAGAATAGCAAATAATGAATAATTAAAACCTCAGAAGAAGGGATAATAATTGATAATTGTCCAGAATTGATGAAAGACAATTCACAAATTAAAGAAAATTAGAAAATAACAAGCAAAAATAAAAATAGTTAAAACAATTTTACACTTTTTAACATTCTAGGGAAACTACACAATAGCAAAGAAGACAAAGAGATTTGAAAAGCAACTAGAGGTAAAGAAATATTGTCTTCAAAGAGCAACTGTCAAATTCATAGTTGGCTTTTCTTCAGACAATACCTTCAAAATACTGTTCACCTAGAGTGAATATTAAACTCAGAATATTAAACTCAAAGGCAATAAATTCCATGAATAAGGGGAAATAGAATCAATGTTCCTATCAACAATGAAGACAGCTCGTCACCAACAGACACTTATTAAAGAATATTCTTAAGGATATACTTTTAACAGATTAAATAGAGTTAAAAAATAATAAAATGAGGGAGAATGTAAATGAATATTAGCTTTACACTAAAAATATATTGTATGACTCAATCTAACAAGGTACAATTAATATGTGTAATAAAACAGTTTCTATATAAGTAGGTGAGAGGAAAATAGAGTTACAGTATTTTATGGTCATTTTTCTGTTCAGAAAGACAGTATATTAATGTTAAACCTAAGTAATTACATGTGTTATGTTTTCTAGGGTAATTATTAAAGAAAAAGAACAGAGTATATAACTCCCAGAACAGATAACAAAGAACAGAAAATAGTGAAAAATGATCCACTTACAAAAAAAAGTGAACAAAAAAATAACGAGAAAGAAAAGGAGAGAAAATAAAACATTGGACAAGTGAGGCAAATAGAAAATACGATTTTATCAGCAATGGTATAAATTGTAAATAGCTTAAAATCCTCTTTGGAAAGGCAAAGATTGGCTGAAATGAAGAAACTTGCCTATGCTATTTATGGGAAACATATCTAGAGCATAAGAACGGAGAAAGTTTTTAAAAGAGGTATAAATTAAATAGTAACCAATAATTTTATATTTATGTTTAAATTGTTATATACCAAAAACCAAACCTGTTGCCTTCAAATCGATTCTGACTAGTAGCAACCTTATAGGACAGAGTAGACCGGCCCAATAAGGTTTCTAAGAAGCAGCTGGTAGATTTGAACTGCTGACCTTTTGGTTACAAGCCCAAATCACAGAGCCCCGGTGGCACAATGGTTAAGTGCGCAGCTACTAAGAGAAAGGTCAGCAGTTGGAACCTGCCGGCTGCCCCTAGGGAGAAAGACGTGACAGTCAGCTTCCATTTAGATTACAGCTTTGGAAACCCTATGGGGCAGTTCTACTATGAGTTGGAATAGACTCGACGGCAATGGGTTGAATTGTTATAGCATCTAAAAATAAAAAGACTCATTTCAACTTTAGAAATTGTGCTTTAATTAAAATATTTTAAGTCTCTGTAGACTAACTTTACTTGGTTCTTATACAGGGTAGCTATGAGTCAGAATCGACGGCAAGGGGCAATGAGTTATGTAGAGTGTTAAATGCAACTGAAGCATTAGTATTTATTTGTATAATACATGCAGGAAATTTGTAATAGGTATTACTTTTTCCACATACCTATGTATTTTTACAAGATGGATTGACACAGTGACTCCAACAATGGGCTGAAACATAGCAACCATTGTCAGGATGGTGCAGGAATGGACAGTGTTTCCTTCTGTTGTACACAGGGTCACTTTAAGTCAGAACAGATTCAAGGAAGGGCACCTAACAACAAAAATATTGTATTTTTAATATAAATATACTTAAAATTTTAATTAGATATTCTTAGTATGTTAAATCTTAGCATGCATATGACATAGATTTGTATCAAACTAAATATTTTAAAAAGCACTGTTATTAAGAGCTCTGTATTTATTTATCCTGTAATAAGATAAAAGTTTTGGATAGAATTCTAAAAGAACATTTCAAGATCTATCCTGAAGTACAACACTGTTAGTGATAGGATAATATCCATATGCCTACAAGGAAGACCAGTTAATACAATATTATTCAAATTCACGAACCAACCACTAAGGTCAAAGATGAAGAAATTGAAGATTTTTACCAACTTCTGCAGTCTGAAATTGATCAAACATGCAAGCAAGACTCATTGATAATTACTGGCAATAGGAATTTAAAAGTTGGAAACGAAGAAGGATCAGTAGTTGGAATATATGACTTTTGTGATAGAAAGTAAGTACGCGGGAGATCACATGATAGAATTTTGCAAGACCAAGCAACTTATTAATTTTGAATACCTTCTTTCAACAACATAAATGGCATCCTCACCAGACAGAATACACAGGAATCAAACTGACTAGATCTGTGGAAAGAAACGAAGGAGAAGCTCAACGATATCCATCAGAACAAGGGCAGAGGCCAACTGCAGAAAGACCATCAATTGCTCATATGCAAGTTCAATATGAAGCAGAAGAAAATTAAAACAAGTCCATGAGAGCCAAAATATGACCTTGAATATATCCCACCTGAATTTAGAAACCATCTCAAGAATATATTTGACACACTGCACACTAAGGACTGAAGACCAGGCGAGTTGTGGAATTACATCAAGGATATCATACATGAAGAAAGTAAAAAGTTATTAGAAAGAAAGGAAAGAAAGAAAAGACCAAAATGGATGTCAGAAGAGATTCTGAGACTTGCTTATGAACATAAAGTAGCTAAAGTGAATGGAAGAAATGATTATGTAAAAGAGCAGAACAGAAGATTTCAAAGGGAGGCTCGAGAAGACAAAGGAAAGTATTATAATGAAATGTGCAAAGACCTGGGGTTAGAAAACCAAAAGCGAAGAACATGCTCAGCATTTCTCAAGCTGAAAGGACTGAAGAAAAAAATCAGGACTCAAGTTGCAATACTGAAGGATTCTATGTACAAAATATTGAACAACACAGGAAGCATCAAAAGAAGATCGAAGTAATACAAAGAGTCACTGTAGCTAAAACAATTGGTACTGAAGGAAGTAGTCCAAACACTGACAGTATTGGTGAAAAACAAGGCTCCAGGAATTCACTGAATAGTAATTGAGATGTTTCAGCAAATGGAGGTACACACTCTTCTATGCCAGGAAATTTGGAAGACAGCTACCTGGCCAGTCGACTGAAAGAGATCCGTATTTGTGCCCATTCCAAAGAAAGGTGTTCCAACAGAATGTGGAAATTATCAAACAACATCATTAATATCACACACAAGTAAAATTTTGCTGAAGATTATTCAAAAGCTGTTCTAGCCATACTTGGACAGGGAACTACCAGAAGTTTAAGCCGGATTCAGAAGATGTGTAACGAGGGACATCACTGCTGATGTCAGATGGATCTTGTCTGAAAGCAGGGAATACCAGAAAGATGCAGTCATTCGACTCTGTGGATCATAACATTACGAAGAATGGGAATTCCAGAACACTTAATTGTGCTCATGAGGAACCTGTACATAGATCAACAGGTAGTCATTTGAACAGAAAAAGGAGATACTGCGTGGTTTAAATTCAGGAAAGGTGTGTGTCAGGGTTGTATCTTTTCACCACACTTATTCAGTCTGTATGCTGAGCAAATAATTTGAGAAGCTGGATTATATGAAGAAGAAGGCTGCGATAGGATTGGAGGAAGATTCATTAACAACCTGTGATATGCAGATGACACAACCTGCTTGCTGAATGTGAAGACAATTTGAAGCACTTACTGATGAAGAGCAGAGACTACAGCCTTCAGTATGGATTACACCTCAACCTAAATAAAACAAAGTTCCTCACAACTAGACCAATAAGCAACACCATGATAAATGGAGAAAATATTGAAGATATCAAGGATTTCATTTTACTTGGATCCACAATCAATGCCCATGGAAGCAGCAGTCAAGAAATCAAAGGAAGTATTGCATTGGGCAAATCTGCTGCAAAAGACCTCTTTGAAGTGTTAGAAAGCAAATATGTTGCTTTATTTATTTATTTTTTTTATTCTGCTTTAGGTGAAATTTTACAGAGCAAATTAGTTTCTCATTAAACAGTCAATACACAATTCTTTTGTGGCATTGGTTGCCAACCCTGTGATATGTCAATGCTCTCCCTTCTCCACACTGGGTTTCTGTTTCTATTTGTCCAGTTTTTCTGTCCTTTCCTGCCTTCTTGTCTTTGCTTTGGGTCTGGTGTGGCCATTAGTCTCGTATACATGACTGAACAATGAAGCACGTTCCTCACGTGTATTATTGTTTGGAAAACGATATGGCGTTTCCTTAAAAAGCTGGAAACAGAAATACCATACGATCCAGCAATCTGACTCCTAGGGATATATCTTAAGGAAATAAGAGCAATCACACAAATAGACACATGCACACCAACGTTCTTTGCAGTATTATTCACAGAAGCAAAAAGATAGAAACAACCTAAGCATCCAACAACAAAGGAATGCATAAACAAACTATGGTACATACACAATGGAATACTAAGCAACAATAAAGAACAATGATGAATCTGTGAAGCATCTCACAACATGGATGAATCTGGGTGGCATTATGCTGAGTGAAATAAGTCAATCACAAAAGGACAAATACTGTATGAGACGACTATTATAAAAACTCATGAAAAGATTTACAAACAGAAAGAAACAATCTTTGATTGTTCCTAGGGAGGACAGGGATAGGGAGGTAAAAGCACTAACTAGGTAGTAGATACGTGGTAACTTGTGTGAAGGGTAAGACAGTGCACAGTACTGGGGAAGTCAGCACTACTTGATCCCGGCAAAGTCATAGAAGCTTCACAGACACATCCAAACATCCTGAGGGACTGAATTACTGGGCTGAGGTCTGGGGACCATGGCCTCAGGGGTCATCAAGCTCAATTGGCATAAAATACTCTATAAACAAAATATTCTACATCTGACTGTGGTGAGTAGCATCTGGGGTCTTAAAAGCCTGTGAGCAGCCATCTAAGGTACATCTACTGGTCCCATCCAGGCTGGAGCAAAAGAGAATGAAGAAAACCAAAGACACAAGGGAAAGATTAGTGCAAAGGACTAATGGACCACAACCTCCAACAGACTGAGCCCAGATCAAATAGATGGTGCCTGGTTACCACCACCGACTGCTCTGTCTGGGATCACAGTAGAAGGTCCTGGAAAAAGTGGAATAAAGATGTAGAACAAAATTCAAATTCACAAAAAAAAAAAAAAAAAAAAAAAAAAAAAAAAAAAAAAAAAAAAGTCTTGCTGGTCTGACAGCGACTGTAGAATCCCTGAGAGTATGACCCTTGCACATCCTTTTAACTCAGTACTGAAATCTTTATGGGGTTTACCCTTCAGCCAAAATTAGAAAAAGATGTCACTTTGAGAACTAATTGTAACTGACCCAAGCCATGGTATTTTCAATCACCTCATACGCATGCAAAAGTTGGACAATGAATTAAAAAAAAAGAAAAAGAAAACCAGTTGCCGTCGAGTGGATTCCGACTCATAGCAACCCTATGGGACAGAGTAGAGCTGCCTCATAGAGTTTCCAAGGAGCGCCTGGTGGATTCAAACTTCTGAACTTTTGGTTAGCAGCCGTAGCACTTAACCACGGACAAGTAATAAGGAAGACCAAAGAAGAATTGACAACTTTGGATTATGGTGTTGTTGAAGAATATTGAATATGCCATGGACTACCAGAAGAAAGAACAAATGTGTCTTAAAATAAGTACAGACAGAATGCTCCTTAGAAGAGAGGATGGCAAGACTTCTTTTCAAGCATATTGGACCTGTTATCCACGCGAGACTAGACCCTGGAGAAGGACATCATGCTTGGTAAAGAAGAGGGTCAGTGAAAAAGAGAAAGACTCTCAATCAGATGGACTGACACAGCGGCTGCAAGAGCGGGCTCAAGCATGACGGTGATTGGGAGGGTAGTGCAGGACTGTGCAGTGTTTCGTTCTGTTGTACGTAGGGTCGCTATGAGTCAGAACCGACTCCATGGCAGCTAACAACAACAATTTAAATATTTAAAAAATCACTTTTATTAAGGGCTCTGTATTTATTTATCCTGTAATAGGCTTCATAATGCCAGTACCTTCAAAGAGTGGATAATTTCTGCTTGTATATAAGCAAGTTTGAGGCATATAAAGACAGCTGATTATTGGTATTATACCCATGAAATAAAGTACAAATAACTACTTTTACTATAACTACCAAGAAAAACATCGTAAATTTAAGAATGTATTTTAGTATACATTAGACAAAAATTATTAATTTCCTTCTGATTTCTTGAACAGAGCATTTCTTAAAATTTAATAATGAATTTAAGCCTTTTAAAAAAACAGAGATATTAGGTGCTATTATAAGTGCAAGCGCTTGAAACATTTATACGAATTTGGAAAATATGGATGGCAGGAGAGCTATCTGAAGATTTTAAAAAGTTTATATCTTACAAAATATATTTGGATGATGGATCCATTTTATTAATCCAGCTTATTATAATTATACAGATAATAATCTGAATGGCTTCTTGATTGTACAAATATCTCAACATATGTATTCAATAGATCATTTTTCATCAAATATCTAAAATGTATTAATTATAAGCAAATATCTAAAATGTATAATTATAGATTATTCTATCACTTACTCAATTTAACCCAAACTCTTTTTATTTTATCATCCTACTTATCATCCCATTTATTCTGAAACAATTTAATTAGCATAATATGTGCCTAAGATAATAACTTGGAGCCCTACTGGTGCAGTGGTTAACAGCTATGGCTGCTATCCGAAAGGTTGGCAGTTCGAATCTACCAGCTGCTCATTGGAAACCCTATGGGGCACTTCTACTCTGTCCTATAGGGTTGCTATGAGTCATAATTGAGTCAATAGCAATGTTTTTTTTTTTTAAGATAATAACTTAGAGAAAATAATATAAATATTGGAATTTGTGATGATTGGCATTATAGAAGTGTTTTGTTATACAATATAGTATGGCTGTAATTCCACCATGGATTGAACAATTGCAATAGGTAATTTTGTACGTTGTTTCTTCAATCTCTCTTAATGATTGCTGAGTTTGTATTCAAGATGCCCATGGGAGGAGGCATATTTTCCTCAGGCTTTCAAAAATTATCAATTGAATTCTCACTTCTAATTAAATTTATGAATTGCCCATTGTATTTATATATTGCTAAAGGAAGAGAGAAAGTAACAGTGAATGCAAACGAAACTCAAACTGACAAAGACATTGTCACAGTGCACTAACTTAATGTATTGAACCACAAGCAGAGCAACAGTTTCAGAAGTCTATCAACACAGCTTGAGTGAGAACATTAGGACTGCTTCAGATGTAACTGAAAATTTGTCAATGAATTATTATTGTTAGCATTTATACATGAAGCTAGTCTTTTCTTTCTACAAATAGAAAAAGAATGACACCTGAAATAAACATCAGTGTCAACCGTTTGAAACACACTGATGCAGATAATATTCAATGGTGCATCTTTCACAAAAATATTAGTTGAGCTAACCAAAAGGTTGGCAGTTTGAATCCACCAGCCACTCCCCGGAAACTTTATGGAGCAGCTCTACTGTGTCCTAGAGATACGCTATGAACCACGATCTACTTGATGGCAATGGTTTTGTTTTGTTTTGTTGGTAAACCTGTTTCCTCATATAAAAACAATGAGCATACTATACTTTAAGGTTGTAGGAGGCTTTAAGAAAATATAAGGCACTAAGCACGTTAAAAAAGCGACAAAAAAATTTGTTAAATACATTATCACCATTTATGTGAATTAATGCAATGCCTACTAACTGGTCTCCCCACTTGTATCTAGACCTATTCCAATCAGTGGTCCACAATGCAGTCAGATGTTCCCCTGGATATAATCCTGCCTTATTATTGCTTCTAAGCTAAAAAAAAAACAAAAAAACAAAAACACATCAGTATACCACCTTGAATAATCTAGCTGCTGTACCTTACTAACCTTATTTTTGTGTTCCTCAATCCCCTACTGTTTGCAGCTCCATACACAACAAGCTCCATACACTCAGTTCCTAGAATGTGCCATTTTCTAGTCACTTCAGCACTTTTGCTTATGCAGTTTGCTCCGTACATAATATGACTTACACCTTCTAGGTCTAAATAACTTTAAGTCATCCTTCAGATAGTTGGCTGATACACCATTCTTTTCAGGATGCCTTCTCAGAACTTCCAGGCTAGATTAGATCTTACTGGTTTGGGGTTACACGTGTTCTTTATTGGAGTTATGAGGTGTTCTTTTGTAGCAATTAACTCACTTTTAATTACTAATTATGTAATTTGTATTCATTGTATAGAACCACTGTTAAAATAAGTACCATGTGTTGTTTAACACTGTATCCCCACAACTTAGCATAGGTTTCTAATATCTTTTTGAGTGTATCACTGGTCATTTAATTATTTATTTACTCAAGGAACACATATTGAGAGACTACTATATGTCTTGTTCTACTTTGAACGAGACTATTGTTCAACATATTTTAATAAACATAATCAAATTATTGCAATGTAGAATTACAGGAGTTATGATTAAACTCCAGAGGGGCCATAATGGAAAAGGTGAATTAAAAAAAAAAATCTCATTTAGCTTTGTTTTGGTGATGAATTTGGACCTACTGCTCTAAACTTGATAAGTATGATTTTTTTTATCAATTATAAAATTAATATACAAATACATGAAGTTAGATACTTAAATATTGTGTCTGTTTAAAGAGGTAATGAGAATTACATCTCTGCATGGTGTTGTAGAATGTGTGCATATACTGTTGTAGAATACTTGTCTATGGTAAAGGATAAAATTGTTGAAATGAGAAGATTCAGAAGAAACACATTATTTCTGGGTCTACTATCCTCCAAAAGATAGGATGTGTGTAGTATTATGCTGTCATGAATTGAATTGTGTACCCCCAAAATATCTATCAACTTGCTTAGGTCATGATTTCCAGTATTGTATGATTGTCTACCATTTTATCATCTGATGTGATTTCCCTGTGTGTTGTAAATTCTATCAATATGATGTCATAAGATGGATTAGAGGCAGTTATACTGATGAGGTCTACAAGATTAGATAATGTTTTAAGCCAATCTCTTTTGAAATATAAAAGAGAGAAGCAAGCAGAGACTCATGGGAACCTTATACCACCAAGAAAGCAGTGCGAGGAGCAGAACGTGTCCTTTGGACCTGAGGTTCCTGTGCCGAGAAGCTTCCAGACAAGAGAAGACTGAGGACACACACCTTTCTCCAGAGCTGACAGAGAAAGCTTTGCCCTTGAGCTGATGCCCTGAATTTGGGGAATATGTGTGGGAATGGCTATAAAGGTGTGGGATAATGGTGCTACATAAAGTTGTATCAGTCTGAATTTATTGATATGGGCCAATTAAGCATACATTCTTCATTCAATGTTTAATCTCAAGGGGTTAGAAAAGGATCTAGCAGTTTATTTGGTTGATTAACTGAAACATGAACCAAAAGTAGCATACACTAAATGAAGCTGCAATGCTGGAATTACCTTGGTGGATGGCACCAGCAGGTATCTAAGACTTAGGGAAATTGGAAAGTTAGAGTGAATTTATCATGTCAGATCCACCCACCTACCTAGGGAATACCTAGAGGACACATCTTTCACCACAACTGTGAGAAATAAATTTGTGAGCGGAGTTCCAGCTTTCTTGAAGAGTGCTATGATTACTCTTCTATGTAGGTCAGATAGTAGGAATTGCCCTCATTGCGTTGGGATACGTAACTACAAAGAGGTAGATTGGATTCCAGAGTGGAAAGTGTCAAGTGATGGCACTTAATTGCCAAAGATAAGGTGGCCGTGGTTACTGTATGGACAGCAGGGTTATAGCAGTAATCAGAATAGTCTCTTTAACATGGACTAATGACATTGGCTAATTAGTCATGGTGTCCACAGGAGTGAAAAAGACGTGAAACCTACTAAATATTTACTTGATCTGTATAAACAGAAAAGTTCTTGGACAAGTGAATGGCAGTCTAACTTAAATTGCGAAAACAGAGAATAATGGCTCCTCAATCAATTCCCAGGTTTGAGCCAATTTACAGACCCACAACCCCTTGAATGAAGGGGAGGCTGATTCTCCTTGAAGAAGGACACTACTATGCTGCTAAAAATGTAAACTGTTAATCTTTCTCGCAGTCTTCCCCAAAGGGATCTACAGCCTTTTGCTAGAATGACTGTGCATTGTGGAAAAGGAAATAATCAAACTTTTCAGGGATTATTAGACACTGGCTCTATAGTGACACTAATTCCTGGAGACCCAAAAAATCTCTGTGGTCCACAAGTCAGAGTAGGGGCATACAGAGATCAGTGAGCACAGTGGTTTCATGAACCCATCCTTTAGTGATTTTCCCAGTTCCAGAATCCATAATTGGAATAGACATATTCAGCAACTGAGAGAATGCCCACATTGGATCCTTGACATGTGGAGTGAAGGCTACTATGGTAGGAAAGGCCACCTCTACTAGGAAAATCACAACCAAAAAGCAATACCACATTCTTGGAGGGATTGCACAGATTAGTGCCATCATAAAGGACTTGAAGGATGCAGGGATGGTGATTCCCACCACATCCTCATTCAACTCGCTGATTTGGCCTGTGAAGAAAACAGATGGATCTTGGAGAAGGAAGTGGATTATTGTAAACTTAACTAGGTGATAACTCCATTTGAAACTGCTGTTCCAGACGTGGTTTCATTACTTGAGCAGATCAATACATTTCCTGGTACCTGATTTGCAGCTATTAATTGGGTCAATGGCTTTTTCTTGATACCTGTTTCTAAAGACCATCAGAAGTAGTTTGCCTTCAGCTGGCAAGGCCAGCAATATACCTGCTCTATCCTACCTCAAGGTATATCAACTGTCCAGGCCTATGTCATAATTTACTCTGCAGGGAACTTGATCACCTTTCCCTTCCACAACACATCATACTGCTCCATTACATAGAAGACAATATGTTTATCGGACCTAGTGAGCAGGAAGTAACAACTACTCTAGACTTATTGGTAAGACACTTGCATGCTAGAGAGTGGGAAATTAACATTACAAAATTCAGGCACCTTCCACCTCAGTGAAATTTCGAGAAGTCCAGTGGTGTGGGGCAAGTTGAAATGTTCCTTGTAAAGTTAAGGGTAAATTATTACATCTGGCTTTTCCTAACTAAAAGTGGGTCTGTTTGGATTTTGAAGGCAACACATTCCTCATTTGGGTGTGTTACTCCAACCTATTTACAAAATAACTCAAAAAGCCGCTAGTTTTGAATGGAGCCCAGAATAGGAGAAGTCTCTGCAAGAGGTCCAGGCTGCCATGCAAGCTGCTCTGCCATTTGGGCCAGATGATTTGGCTGATCCAATGGTGTTTGAAGTATAAACTGCAGATAGAGATGCTGCTTGTAGTCTTTGGCAGACCCCTATTTTAGAATCACGGTGCAGACCCTCAGGATTTTAGAACAAAGCCCTGCAATCCTCTGCAGATAACTAGCCTGCACTTGAGAAACAGCTTTTGGCTTGTTACTGGGCCTCAGTAGAGACTGAGCACTTAACCATAGGCCACAGAATTACCATGTGAACTGAGCTGCCCATCATAAACTGTGTGTTGTCTGACACACAAAATCATAAAGTTGAATGTGGTCAGCAGCACTCCATCATCCAATGGAAGTCATTTGCAAGAGATCACACTCACGTAGGCCCTGAAGGCACAATAGGTTACATGAGAAAGTGGCACAAATGCCCATGATCCCCACTCCTGTTACACTACCTTCTCTCTCCCAGCCTGCACCTATGGCCTCATAGGGAGTTGAAAAAGGAAGAAAAAACTTGTGTCTAGTTTGCAGATGATTCTGCTCAGTATATAGGCAGCGCTTGAAAGTGGACAGCAGCAGCACTGTAACCACTTTCTAGAACTTCCTCAAAGGACAATGGTGAAGGGAAATCCTCCCAGAAGGCAGACTTTAGAGCAGTGCACCTGGTTGTTAATTTTTCTTGGAAGGAGAAATGACCAGATGTGCAATTGTATATTAATTCAAGGGTTGTGACCCATGGTTTGGTTGGATGATCAGGGACTTGGAAGGAACATGATGGGAAAACTGGTGAAAAGGAGGTATGAGGAAGAGGTATGTGGAAAGACATCTCTAAATGGGCCAAAGAAGTAAAGATATTTGTATTTCACGTGAAGGCTCACCAAAGGGTAACCTTGGCAGAGGAAGATTTTAACAATAAAGTGGATAAGATGACACGTTCTGTGGCTACCAGTCATCCTCTTACTTTAGCCACTCCTGTCATGGCAAGATGTGCTCATGAACAAACTTGCCATGTTGGCAAGGATGGAGGTTAAGCACAGACTCAGAAACATGGGCTTTCACTAACCAAGGGCCGCTTGGCTATAGTCACTGCTGAGTGTCCAATCAGCCAGAAGTAGAGACCTCAATATGACATCATTCCTCAGAGCAATCAGCCAGCAACCTGGTAGCAGGTTGATTACTTGGACTGCTTCCATCATGGAAAGGACATCATTTTCTTCTTCCTGGAGTACACACTTTCTCTTGATACAGATTTGCCTTCCCTGCACCAAATGCTTCTGCCCGAAGTATTATCTGTAGACTTACAGAATGCATTATCCACTGTCATGATATTCCACACAGCACTGACTCAGTTCAAGGAACTTATTCTACAGCAAAATGAAATATGGCAATGGGCCCATACTCATGGAATTCACTGGTCTTAACATGTTTTCCATAATCCTGAAGCAGCTGGCTTGATACAATGACGGAATAACCTTTTAAAGATTAAATTATGGCACTAGGTAGGTGACATTACCATATCACTTGACCTTTGTCCTCCTCTCATCAACAGACAAAGAAGTGAGTTGCCTTACTGGTTGGTGTGATTGATTCTGATTACCAAAGGGAAATTGGACTTTTATTACATAATAGAGGTAAAGAAGAGTATGTCTGGAATATAGGAGAACCCATAAGGTGTCTCTTAGCACTACTGTGCCCTGTGATTGACATTTATGGAAAACTACAATAACCCAATTCTGACAGAAATACTAATGTCCCAGAAAACTTCAGGAATGAAGGTTTGAATCACCTCACCAGGCAAAGAACCACAACCAACTAAGCTGCTTGCTGAGGAGAGAGGGAACATTGAACGGATAGTGGAAGAAGGTAGTTCTAAATATCAGCTACAACCAAGTGATCAGTTGAAAAAATGAGGACTATAATTGTTTTGATCTATATGTGTATGTGTGTGTATACATATGTAACAAATATCTTTAGTCCCCTTCATTATCACATTGTTGTTGCTGTTGTTGTTAGGTATAATCGGGTCGGTTCTGACTCATAGTGGCCCTATGTACAACCAAATGAAATACTGCCCTGTCCAGTGCCATCCTCATAGTTATTGCTATGTTTGAGGCCATTGCTGAAGCCACTGTGCCAATCCATCTCATTGACGGTCTTCCTCTTTTTTTGTTGACCCCGTACTTTATAAGCATGATGTTCTTCTCCAGGGGGTGGTCCCTCCTAATAACATGTCCAAAGTACTTGAGAC
This sequence comes from Trichechus manatus latirostris, assembly GCF_000243295.1. Lineage (NCBI taxonomy): Eukaryota > Metazoa > Chordata > Mammalia > Sirenia > Trichechidae > Trichechus > Trichechus manatus. Next base: position 380,638 of record NW_004444316.1, read on the forward strand.
GAAGTCTTGCCATTGACACTTCTAAAGAGAATTCTGGCTGTACTTCTTTCAAGACAGATTTGTTCATTCTTCTGCCATGTACAAGCCAAACCCATTGCCACTCAGTTGATTCCAAATCATAGAGACACTATAGGACAGAGTAGAACTGCCCCATAAGATTTCCAAGGAGTGGCTGATGGATTCGAACTGTGGACTTTTTGGTTAGCAGTTGAGCTCTTAACCACTGTGCCACCAGCACTCCATTCTTCTGTCAGTCCTTGGTACATTCAATATTCTTATCCAACACCATAATCCATTACTTATTATTTTATTACTTATTAAAAAATAGTAGATGTAAAAGAGGATAGTACATTTTTGGTTTATGTGTGTTGATTATATCATATTAGGTGGAAATATGACTTCATAATTGTCTTTATGTGAAGATTATGTATGGTTTAAGGAGACATGTATAGGTGCCAAGTTGACAAAGGTGGATTGTGATGGTTAATTTTATATGTCAACTTAGCTAGGCTATGATTCTTAGTGGTTTGGTCAGATAGTGGACTTGTTGCTGGTCAGTAATGTAATGCAATGCCATGCAATGCAATATAATAACTTTCCATGATGTGCTCTAACGTGATTAACTGATCATTTGAAAGGAAGTTTCCTTGGAGATGTGGTCTGCCTCCAGAATATAAATAGATATTCTAGCAGTTTTATGCCTCTCAATCCTGCACTCTTCTCATTGCTTAACATCTGGATCTTGGGACATAATGCTGCATAAATCTCCAGCCTGCTGCCTGACATGCAGCTT
>NW_004444316.1:405905-406986 GCF_000243295.1 Trichechus manatus latirostris
CAATGCCACAATTCAAAGGCGTCAATTCTTCTTCGGTCTTCCTTATTCATCATCCAGCTTTCACATGCACGAGGCAGTTAAAACCCCATGGCTTGGATCAATCACACCTTAGTCTTTAAGGTGACATCTTTGCTTTTTAACACTTTAAAGAGGTCTTTTGCAGCAGATTTGCCCAATGCAATGGGTCTTTTGATTTCTTGATAGCTGCTTCCATGGGTGTTGATGGTAGATCCAAGTAAAATAAAATCCTTGATGGCTTCAATCTTTTCTCCGTTTATCATGATGTTTCTTATTGTTCCAATTGTGAGGATTTTTGTTTTCTTGATTTTGAGGTGTAATCCATACTGAAGGCTGTAGTCTTTGATCTTCAGTAAGTGCTTCAAGTCCTCTTCACTTCTAGCAAGCAAGGTTATGTCATTTGCATAACGCAGGTTGTTAATGAGTCTTCCTCCAATCCTGTTGCCTCATTTTTCTTCATATAGTTCAGCTGCTGGGATTACTCCTCAGCATACAGATTGAGTAGTTAAGACGAAAGGACACAAACCTGACGTAAACCTTTTCTGACTTTAAACCATGCAGTATCCCCTTGTTCAGTTCGAACAACTGCCTCTTGATCACAATTAAGTGTTCTGGCATTCCCATTCTTTGCAGTGTTATCCATAATAGTTGTGATCCACAGAGTCGAATGTCTTTGCATAGTCTATAAAACACAGGTAAACATCTTTCTGGTATTCTCTGCTTTCAGCCAGGATCCATCTGACATTAGCAATGATATCCCTGGATCCACATCCTCTTCTTAATCCAGCTTGAATTTCTGGCAGTTCCCTGTCGATATACTGCTGCAGCCGCTTTTGAATGATCTTCAGCAAAATTTTACTTGCAGGTAATATTAATGATATTGTTTGATAATTTCCACATTTGGTTGGAACACCTTTCTCTGGAATAGGCATAAATATGGATCTCTTCCAGTAGGTTCGTCAGGTAACTGTCTTCCAAATTTCTTGGCATAGACAGACGAGTGAGCACTTCCAGTGCTGCATCTGTTTGTTGAAACATCTCAGTTGATACTTTGTCAATTCCT
>NW_004444316.1:408342-416155 GCF_000243295.1 Trichechus manatus latirostris
AATGGATGTTTGCAGCTGTTTCTTCTTATTTGGAATCGTGCCACATTAGCAAATGAAGATCTCGAAAGCTTGACACTATCCTTGTCATTAAGGTTGACTCCACTTTGAGGAGGCAGCTTTTCCCCAGTCGTATTTTGAGGGCCATCCAACCTGAGGGGCTCATCTTCTGCACTATATCAGACAGTGTTCCGCTGCTATTCGTAAAGTTTTCACTGGCTAATTCTTTTCAGAAGTAGACTGGCAGGTCCTTCTTTCTAGTCTGTCTTAGCCTGGAAGCTTAGCTGAAACCTGTTCTCCAAGGTGACTGGTGTCTAAATACTGGTGGCATACCTTCCAGCATCATAGCAACATGCAAGCCCCCACAGTACGATGAACTGTCAGACACATGGATGTATAGAAAAATACTTATATACAGTTTAATAAATCTATTGAAAGTAAAATTAGAGGACTCTGACATGATCTGTGTGCCTAGAAAGACTAAACTGAAAAAACAGTGGCTAAGCTAAATTTTGAAGAATTAGTAGAAACCAGACAATGGGAGATAGGAGAAAAGCAAATGAGAATGCAATATCCAAAGATAATTAGCCAATAATTTCTTTCCCTGGAGCCTTGAAGGCCACTGCCTAAGCACTGGAGTCATTTTTCTTCTTAAGCAAAATTTTCCTTTTCTATTGCTGAACTTAAAGGAATGAAAAATATTTATTTTGATAAAACTAATAATTCTATTTTTTACATGCATTTGAGATTCCTATATTTTGTAGATTATTTTCTCTATCTCTAGTCTGACCCATTAGTTGTCTATGACTCAAACATACTTTAAACATACATACTTTAAAATTTTCTTTTATTTTAATTTCCTATAATAGTCTCACAATATGTCCTCTTCTAACAAACTAAGCATACAGTTGAAAGAATTTTACTGTTTACTTCCTTGTTGTTCCTGACTCTGTACAATTAAAATTACTATATCAACTAATAGATTTTTAGTGTATAAATTAAAGTTTAAACTTGCCCCAAGATTTCACACATAAGTAGTGAAATTTTTCCTTGACTAATATTCTGAGTGAATGTTTAACTCTTTGTAATTTTGACTTCAAAATTTATTCCAAAACTAATACAGAAGCTCTTTAACATGGTGTAAGAAGCCCTGGTGGTGCAGTGGTTAAGCGCTCAGCTGCTAACCGAAAGGTTGGTAATCCAAACCCACCAGCTGCTCTGAGTGAGAAACATGTGGCAGTCTGCTCCCATGAAGATTACAACTTTGAAAACCCTGCGGTGCAGTTCTACTCTGTCCTATAGGGTCCACGTGAGTTGGAATTGACTGGATGGCAGTGGATTTACCACGCTTTATTTGTGGCTATGAATGTACTTCTTTTATACCTAGTTGTTTTCTTTTCTTCAAAGAAAAGATGATGATGGTATTGTGAATAATGTTTTCCTCAGTCACTAAATTAAGAATAGAGGGTAGAGTATTTTATCAGCTAAAGGTTAACTGGATTTTCACTAGGTATGGCTAAGGCTTATAAATCTCTCAGCCGAGTTTGTTTAAAAACTCGTTATTTATGTTGCTGACCTATTAGCATATCTGCTTTATCCAGGCATGATCCTTTAGAATCTTACATTAAGATGCACCATTGCTTCCATAGCCACCAGGTAAGAATTCAGGAACATGTCTCTTCCTAATCCACAAAAAGTTAAATAACCAACTGTGTGAATAACATTTTAGGCCCTATGAGAAAGAGAAATGAGAATCAGAGGGCAGATAATGATATTTTTATTATGTATTGAGTACATTTTTATGTACTTGAGACTATTTATTTTGGGGTTTCTCTTTTCTTGCATTATATTCTAAATTTTAATTGCCGTTGAAACAGATCATGATTTCATGATGTCAACTGTATTAAACTTTTATATCTTATAGTTTAGAGCATTTTTGTTGTTGCTGTTGTTGTTTTGAGAAGTAATTAATTGTGCTTCGTGTTGTTGAAATAATTAAACCTGTTGTCATCGAGTCAATTCCAACTCATAGCGACCCTATAGGACTGAGTAGAACTGTCCCATAGGGTTTCCAAGGAGTGGCTTGTGGGTAGGACTGCCGACCTTTTGGTTAGCAGCTGAACACTTAACCACTACACCACCAGGGCTCCTGAAATGACTAGAAATTATAATCAAAAGTGCTAATGGTCTTCTGTTCTTAAGTTGGGGGAGTTATTAATGATTAAATGAAAATATGCCTACCTAATACCCTGATTAATTATTTTTTTCTGAAAAAGTTTGAGGAAGACAAGAAAAGTATGTAACAAATTCAGGACCAGGGGTAGGCTACATAGTTTACGAACTGTAGAGTTCTGAGGCTGACATTTAACTACCATGTGAGAGGCCCATATTTGTGTAACATGGGCCTGAAACTACTATATAAATGTTTAATAAAAATTAAGTCTTTATCTGATTTAGGAATTCTGCTATAGAATATCTTTCTTAAAGAATAAAAGAGATTGAATTTGCAGTATAATAGATACTGGAGTATCTAGATGAATATATGTGCTATTAAATTTTAAAAGGAGTTTGGAGAGATGCTAAAATTTTCCCAAATACTGAAGTAGATGTTATAATAAAATGATTTGTAATCCCTAGAATAAAAGAGGAGGTAGATAATAAAACCTATGGGTGAAAGTATGCAAAAGGGAATTAGATAATGCAGATATCACAGAGTAATATAATATGTAAGACTGACCTGCAATACGTATTGATATATGAAGCTTGGAAAATGCTTGTGAGCTTGAAACTTTGAAAACAATTATTTAGAATTTATAGCTCTGACTTTAATAGAGATAGTGTCAAAACAAAACTTTAAAGCATTCTTTCTGCCTGGTGAGTATGATAAAAAATCCCAAATCTGAAATAAATTTATGTCTGTGTGGTATTTCTGATATATCTTTCTATTTAATGTTTCCTTGGATTCAATGTTATTTTGAAAACTCTCAACTGAAGGCCTATAAATTGAGAAAACTGTAAAATAATATTTTTGACCAGTTTTTTTTAAAAAATAAAACTTATGTTCTAGATGTAGTCATTTACTTTTCTAAACTCATAATTGTTATTTTCCTTAAATAGTATATAAATCATCTTAGTTCTTTTAATTATTTATTCCATTCAGATAATCATTTCAGTTTAATTCATATTTGTTTCTTAAAAATATTCTTACCAAAGCTACTTTGTTACTTGTTATCTAACACTTAGAATGCTATAATTCAATATAATTTAATATGAGTGAATAAAGAAATAGACACATTTTAAAGTAAAGTTTTTGATGGATATTTGTAAACTAACAAGTAAATGCTAATAAGTTTAGTATATTTTCTTGGTTACTCATATCACATCCACTTGCCTTGGAGTCCGGTGCTGCAAATGCAATTTTGTAAAATAAAAGACAGTATAGAAATAATTTTTCATTTTAATAATAGAAACATTACTTCATTCCATGTGAAACATTTTTCAAAACCTTGCTGATGCTTTGTGACAGAAATTCTAACAACAGAAATTAAGAATGTAAAAGTAATGTGTATTTTAAAAACTCTTATGATCAACAACTGTTTTCCATAATAAATGGAGACATGCAAGTGCTATGATACCGTCTGCATCTATTGGAGTTATTTCTTGTGTTTGACTATGTTATCATCTTATGAACATAAAATAGGTATTTTACACTATATTTTTAATTATCTTTGGTATGTATTTCTTTCAAAGAAACATTTAAATGTATATTTTTATATTTATGGAATAAGCATTTATCTGGGATACACAGGCATTGAACTTACAAAAAGTTATTTATAAAAAGTTATGATATTAGATTATTTTATAATCACTAAGTCTCTATGTTTTAGAACATTCCATCATTCCAAATAATTCCTACATGCCTCTATGCATTCAATCCCCACCCTTACCCCAGGAAACTGCTGATCTGCAACTATAGAATTTTATATAAACATACATACACTGTATGTATTCTTTTGTGTTTTGCTTCCTTTAGTTGGTATGATATATTTTAGATATATCTATATTGTTGTGTGTAACAGTACAACATTCCTTGTTATTGCTGAGTAGTTTGCAGTCACATGCATGTACTACATTTTTTAATCCATCCACTAGTTGATGGACATTGAGTTGTTCTGGTTTGGGGCCATTATTTGCATACAATTCTTTGTGGGAACATATGTTTTCATTTCTCTTTGTTGGATACATAGAAGTAGAATTGCTGGATTGTATGGTAATGAGATGTTTATCTTTTTAAAAAATATCAAACTGTTTTCCAATGTGTCTCTGTGTTTAATTTTGTAAAGAAAAAAAAAGAAAAAAAATTGTCCAAATGTTTTCTAATGTATTTTTAATATTTTTCATACCCACTAGCAATGAATGTATTCCATTAGTCACATCCTTACTAATACCTGGAAACAATGGTATCAAATAACTAGTAGTTATGTCCTCCAAGTTTGTTCTTCAACATTGCTTTGTCTATTCTTGGTCTTCTCTACTTCCATAGTAATTTTGGAAAAATTTTGTGCATTGCTGAAACAAGAATTTTGACTGGAATACATCTTATTTATAGATGATTTGGGGGTAAATAGACATCTTTAAAATATCGAGCGCTCCAGTTCATGAACATAGCATACCCATACCTTTATTTGTTGCTGTTTGTTGCCCTTGAGTCAGTTCTGATCCATTTCAATCAATAATATTTTGTATCTTCAGTTGTGCAGTAAATCACATAAAATATTCTGCTTTAATACAACCATTTTTTCAGCTTATGTGTCTGTATTTTGACTAAGCAATTCATATATTCTGTACCAGACTAGGCTGTTCTTGGCTGGGCTCACTCATGTATCTCTATTCAGCTGGTGGATCAGCTCTGGACTGTCTGCTCTGGAGGCTTCACCTAGGATTGCTTGTCTTAGCTCCACATATTTTTGTATCCTCAATCAGGCTAGCCTGAGCTTATTCACACGGCATTTTCAGTGTTTCAAGAAAAGGAGTGGATATGTGCAAAGGCTATTGGTGATTAGGTTATGTCACTTCTGCTGCATTTAATTGGACAAAGCTAGACACAAGAACAGCCCAGGCTGCAGAAGGGAGGAAACAAATTGCCCCACCTGATGGAAGGAGAGGTAAGTCACATTACCAAGGACATGGATACAGACAGGGTAGTAGTTATGACTATTTTTCATATATCACACCCCATTATGCTAGAACTTTTAACACTTTAATTCATTTTCCATTTCCATCCTTTATGTAATTGCCATCATTTATTTTATTTCTACATTTAATTTAAAATTATAAGACTTTATTATTATTGTGTTGAATCATCAACATCATTTAGTTTATTATAATTTTGCTGTCATTGTTCTTCATTTATATCTATAATGTCTTGTTTCTGTCTTGTATTGTTTTCCTTCTGCCTAACAAACTCCTTTTAGTATATTTTTAGTGCAGCTCTACTTGTGAAAAATTCTTAGCTGTTTTCTGTCTAAAATCGTCTTTGGTTTGACTTTAAGTTATTTTAATATGGGATAAAAACAATATAAGTTTTAATTCTGCTTTCTCAAATGGAAATATTTTAATATATTGTTTTATTTATTCCATCATTTCTGTTATAAGTCAGATGCCATTCTTCATGTTGCTCTTTTAAAGACTTCTCTGGCTGCATTTACTTTGCTATTTAGTTGTTTGACTCTGATTTGTCTCAGTGTGGTGTTTCTTTTTTACTTGTTTATTGTATATTACTTGGAAGTGTTTTGGTCATAATACCTTCAAAAATACCAACGTCCCATTTCCACTTTTCTTTACTTCTCTGACAAAAATTACATGTTTTAGTTATTTCATTTTCATTTTATTCCACATGTATCTTATGCTTTTTTATCTATTTTCCTTTTTTTTTTCCCAATGTCTTGTTGATTCAAATTAGAGTTCTTCTGTTGAAATGTCTTCCAGTACACTATTCATGGCTTTTGTTGTATCTAATCTGTTGTTTAACATGCCCAATGTGTTCTTAATTTCTGATATTTTACTTTTTATAATTGGTCTTCTTCAGAATTCTTTATTTAGATTGATTTCTGTCTATCTATCTATCTAACTAGCTAGCTACCTAACTACCTACCTATCTAGCTACCTAGCTATCTATCTATGAAAATCTCTGTATTCTTGTCTCTCTCATGATTTTTTCCCTAAATATTATTGGCTTTAATATGTTAATCTTAGTTATTTTTAACCTCTTGTCTGCTAATTCCAGTCTTGATCATCTCTGAATTTGTTACAATTGCTTCTTTTACTCTACATTTTGTTATACAGTAATGTCTATTTGCATGTCTTGAAATTTTTATTGAATACTAGATATTGTATATAAAATTTTGAGTCTCCTGACAATGCAGTCTTCCTTTAGAGAAGGTTCACCCATTTCTCCACTAAACGAAGTAGATGTTGGGGAGGATGATTACTGTCTTAGTTACCTAGTGCTGCTATAACAGAAATACCGCAAGTGGATGGCTTTAACAAAGAGAAGTTTATTCTCGCACAGTCCTGTAGGCTACAAGTCCAAATTCAGGGCATCAGCTCCAGCGGAAAGCTTTCTCTGTCGATTCTGGAGGAAGGTCAGTGTCATCGATCTTCCCTTGGTCTGGGAGCTTCTCAGGCCCAGGGACCTCATACCACCAAGAAAGCAGCACCAGAAGCAGAGTGCATCCTTTGGACCTGGGGTTCCTGCACCCGAGAAGCTTCCAGACCAAGGGAAGATTGATGACACTGACCTTCCTCCAGAATCAACAGAGAAAGCATTCCCCTAGAGCTGATGCCCTGAATTTAGACTTGTAGCCTACTGGACTGTGCGAGAATAAACTTCTCTTTGTTAAAGCCATCCACTTGTGGTGTCTCTGTTATAGCAGAGCTAGATGACTAAGACAGAATTTGGTACCTAGAGAGTGGGTTGCTGCTCTAATAGATACATAAAATGTGGAAGAAGTTTTGAAACTGTGAATGGGTAGAGGAGCCGCAGTGGCAGAGGACCGGCAGCAGAGAACCAGCCGCAGGAGAGAACCAGCAGCAGCAGAACTAGGAGATCAGCGCAAGACAGCGCTGGAACAGACCTGTGGAACAAGAGAACTGAGTGCTTGTGCACAGGAGGCTTCCTAGTGGAGTTGGGTGTCTCCAGGCACTTATTGGTGGAACTACCAAGCTTTGGAACACTTGCCCCAGCACGGCAGATGTGGACGTGAGGCCTGAGGGCCAAGAAGCCACAGGAAGCAGAAGCTGAAGAGACAAGGAACACAAGAAGCTGAGCTGCCTCTGTCTCAAAAGGTATGGCCAGGATCTCAGGAGGTTCAAAGGGTGGAGCCATGGCCTCTGGTGTTTCTAATGGTGAAGTAGCCACTTAGACGGACTAGGAGAATGGTGTGCCTACAGTCGAGGGAGCAGAGTTGCTGTCCCAGTGTGCCTGGAAGGCAGAGCTGAAGCCCAGGGTCCAGGGGCCTGCACTCAGAATCTGGAGAGTGTAGCCAATACCTAGAGTCTAGAGGGCAGGGCTGTTGTGTAAATCATCTCAGAGAACATGGGATTATTTTCAAAGCCTTGAGGGCTGACGCAATGTGTTGTGCTGACTTGCTTGGTGCCTGTTATGCCTTCTTTCCCTTCAGCTTCTCCTATTTGTAATGGAAATGTCTAGCTTGTGCCTATTCTGCCATTGTACCTTTGGAAGCAGGTAACTTATATTCTAGATTTCACAAATGAAAAGGAATTTTTGGATTTTGGACTTGGAATTAAGACTTTT
>NW_004444316.1:417041-418442 GCF_000243295.1 Trichechus manatus latirostris
TTTCGCTCAAATGATTTCCATATTTATCCCACTTTTCTTTTATTTTTTTTCCTCAGCAGTCAGTTGTGGTGTGCTGTAAACTATTTTATTCTCTTTCAGAACAAAACATTCTTATCAGAGTTTATAACTCTCAATACTTGGTTGATAGAGTTCACCTGGATAAGATGTCTTATACTATTCTTTTTTTCCTTATCAATGTATGTTTTCTTCATCCCCGTGGTGATTTTAATAGAGTTTCAAGGAAAAGAATAAGTAAACATATGTGTTCAAAACATCAACTCTAATAACCTTTTATGTCCTTTAGCATTTAATGAAGGAATACATTTTATACTGTGGACTTCTATGCTAAATGTAAAGCGTAATATCACATTAACATTGTTTTGTAAATTGTTCCATGTGAAACCAAGTCAGCATGATAGATATGAGTCACAAGAAATTATTGTTAGTTTGCTTCTAATTTTATTTTTATTTTGAAAATTATTAATATATCTCACTAATATATTTCACTAACCTATGCTCACAACAGAGCACTGGTGGCACAGTGGTTAAGATCTTGGCTGCTAACCAAAAGGCTGGCAGTTCAAATCCACCAAGTACTCCTTGGAAACCCTATCGAGCAGCTCTACTCTGTCCTATAGGGTCACCATGAGTCGGAATTGACTGGACAGCAACTTTTTTTTTTTTTTAATGCTCACAAGAGGATATCGTATATTAATTAAATTTACAATAGTGTGTGCTTAAAAATGAATATTAAAAATGAATATTGACCATCAGCATGGATGTTGAAATAGGTCAGGGTTTTAATTTCCTCTGAGGTCTGTTCCTGCCATTTTCTGATTGCTAAGAGAAAAGCTTTTATAGCCAGCATTAGTCTTGTTACTGACTTTGTAAAATTATCTGCAGTCTAATATTGAAATTATTGACCAATAATGTCAAACAAGTAAAAATAATTAGTTATTTAAATATGTTTAGATTTGATTAAAACCTAGGTAAAATTGTTAAGCTAGCTAAATGTCTTTCTCAGCACATAAAATATTTCTCTGTAGGATATTGCCAAGATCCTACAATGTTTTCTTGAAATTTTCTGATTTTTAAATAAATCCCTTCAGTCTTTCCTTTTGATTCAATTCTGACACTTGTACATTTTAAAAATACTTTGTATCTAACATCAGAATATATATTCTGCATGCAATGTTTTCTCATTAACTTACATTTTCCTAAATGGTGGTTACATGATCTGGGAAGAATGAATACATTTTATTTTATATTTTCTGGCTAACGTTTACCATTTACATCTCAAATAATCTATGTCTTCAGTTTAGAAACCTTTCCTGTGTCCTCCAGTATTGGGGTGGTTGTGCTTTTCAAATACTACCTTAACTGTTCTTTTTTTTTTTTTTT
>NW_004444316.1:419593-420677 GCF_000243295.1 Trichechus manatus latirostris
AGCCAAAGATTATCAATGATTCCTTTCTACATACTGCTCCACTCACCTCCCCCCTTATTCTTCATAAAGAATATATGGAATATGCAAGTATCCCACACTCTGTGAGGAGTCTGTCCTGGCATGTCTGCATCTACTATTTTTAAGAGGACCTTGAAGAGATATGTATTTCGTATATTATTCCTATTGAATACTTCAATCTCTTGAACAATTTCTTAAATAAGAAAAAGTACTTCTGACAACTTTAGAAGACCTAGAGCTTTCACAAATATTAATCTTATCCAGAAAACCTTACCTTTAGAAATATCTTGTCACATGCTGGCAGTACTTGAAATCATCCATGACTCAATATTTAACAATATTTTAGTTAATGCACAGAAATTTCTAACGTTTTAATTAAGTCATGAAAAATGTTTTGCCAAAAACTTTTTCTCTAAATTCCCTGTTAATATTTAACTTTAAAACTGTTCTATTACATTTTGGGAAACACTATTTTGCCTACAGAGAAGAAAATCTTATTAAAAAATATTATGAAATATTCATGAATTCACTATTGAAAATGATGGAATAAAAATCTTCCCTAAAATACTATTCTAGTGGTTCCAAAGTCAACAATGTGACCTATGCTAAAATGTCCTTTTGCATATTTTTATTAGTCCCGTTCTTGGAAAAATAGTACAAAAATAATACTGGTATAAGCATTAGTTCAAACTGTAACTTAATTTTATAGATTTATTCAGAATTCACAAAGGCATTATATTTCTCATTGGAAATCTCCAACTACAATCAGTCCCATATCTACATGAAATGTATTGTGAAATTGGAATGATTTATCATTGCTCTGTTTCTCATATTTTCAGTCAGAAATTGTAATACCTTACACTGCCTCACATTGCCAGTCCTTCAAGAAAAAATGACGTATTCAATTCTATTATTTTGAATTATTAAAATTTTTTCTTCATCTATTTTCAAACAGAAAACCTGGGGATTTGTGTACTTAGTCCCTCAAGTTAAATTGAATAGATCCAAATCAGTGTGAAACAATCTCATATCAAGGAGCTATATAAAAGGCACTGATAAGAAAAGA
>NW_004444316.1:441313-442449 GCF_000243295.1 Trichechus manatus latirostris
GCAACTTACCCCATAAGTCCACCAAAATCGATCTCATTACATTTGTATTTAGATGTTCTCAAGTGGTCAAACATGCAATTTTCAATTCTTATCTCACCTGGAATCTCTTTAGTGTTTTGGGCTGATGATTATATCCTTCTTCATGAAAGTCTGCTCTCTCTTGGATTCCATTATAACTAGGATGACCACACATTCTGAATTTGACTGGGACAAACAGGCTGTACACCACCTGCAATAACACAGTTGTGCAATTATTAATAGTGCACCTTTCCAGTCTGAAAAATCCTCTGATTTGGATGATAAACTATATGGTCACCTTAACAATAACATGGAGTTCCTTGTTGGTGCAAAGGGTTAACTCACTTGGCTGCTAACCAAACAGTTGGAGGTAGAGTCCACCCAGAGGCGCCGTAAAAGAAAGGTCTAATGATCTACCAAAAAATAAGCCTTTGAAAACCCTCTGAAGCACAGTTCTACTCTGACACATCTGAAGTAACCATGTGTCAGAACTGACTCAACCGCCACTGTAAATAATAACATAGTTTCTTATTTTTATTCTTTATTATTCTCAGAGTTCTTTCTCAGGTTGTTTTTTCTGTTTTTCACATCAATTTTGGGATTTTCAGCCCTCTTTTCCCTCATACACTCTGCAAGTGAATTTGTATCCAAATATTAATTTTAATTAGCATTTGTATCATTAAAAAGATTGGAAGATTTTCAACACCTAGCATATCTCTTCTCACATTTTCATCATTGAATACACAATTTAGACACTCTTGAACTTCAGATAGGCATTTTAAACTTAACATTTTAAAACCGAGTCTTCCTACCCTCAGTCCTCTTGCTAATACAGACTTTTCTTCTATGATTAAAGCTTTATAAACCCAGTTGATACAGATTTAAATCTAGAAGGCATTCTAGTGTCCTTCTTCTCACTCATCTTTCTCATCTGCCTAATCATTTAATTCTGTTTGCTTTATTTATTTATTTTTTGTATTGTGGAATCCTGCCTGTTTTCCCTATCCTTACTCAAGTAACAAACTCATACTATCCCTTCAATATTACTGCAGTAGTTTTTTAATTAGTATCAATCTCTAGACTTGTCTTCAACAAAACCTCCTCAATACTGCTAATGT
>NW_004444316.1:444560-445645 GCF_000243295.1 Trichechus manatus latirostris
CTTAAACTCATCATTTTTGTAACAGAATTTTGAGAGGAAATAATTGTTACAGGAAAACAAACTAGTATGTGTTGAAATTCTCCTATTGCTCAGTTACTTCATATGCATCATTTCAATATATTCTTATCATAAGGAAGATAGTTATTATCCTCTATTTTGTATGAGGTACATGAGTTGCAAAAATATTAATTAACTTGACCATACTTACACTATGACAGAAGGAAAAAAGAGAGATAATTCAAATCCTGCTCTGAGTACCACAAGCTGGTTGCTCAATGAATGCATGTTAGAACGTTAAGAATTCTCATTACTGAAATAAAATGAATTTTCAAGCATCCTATTTAAAAATAGGGGTCAAAAACCATGGCCTATGGACTGAATTTGGCATTCTAATTGTTTTACTTTTTCTGTAATTTTTTAAAGTTTTTTCCTCACATTTCAAATCAGAAGATATCTCAATACTTTTTAGACCTCAGACTTCCGTTGAACAAGTATTATGAGGCATAACAACAATTGACTGTGAGGCATGCCCTTTGATAATATACGTGATCTCTAATTTACCTAATTTCAGCATCCACTTTTGCCATTCATTATTTTTCTGAATGTTTCTAGCAAACATTTGAGTTTTCTACCCTTCTATAAGAGGCATTAGTGGTTCGGTGGTAAAATTTTCACCTTCCATGCAGGAGACCTGGTTTCAATTCCTAGCCAATGCACCTCATGTACAGCCACCATCCGTCTTTCACCCATCTGCTTGTTGCCGTGATGCTGAATAGGTTTCAGTGGCGCTTCCAGACTAACACGGATAAGAAAGAAACATTTGGTAATCTACTTCCAAAAATCAGCCAATGAAAACCCTATATATCGTAACAGTATGATCTGTGCAGGACCAGGCAGCATTTAGTTCCATTGTACATGGGATCATCATGAGTCAGGGACTGACTCCATGGTGACTAACAACAACAATCTCCTGTAAAGATAGGTTGCTATCTCCTGGAATCATTTACCTACACTCAACCAGATGCTGGTTGTCCTTACTTCCCTGACTGGAATAAAAGAGAAAAATCAGATGAAGTTTATGACCT
>NW_004444316.1:446827-448034 GCF_000243295.1 Trichechus manatus latirostris
AACAAAAATCCTCGCAACTGGACCAACAAGCAACATCAGGATAAACAAAGAAAAGATTGAAGTTGTTAAAGATTTCATTTTTCTTGAATCCACAATCAACATCCACGGAAGCAGCAGTCAAGAAATAAAAAGATGTATTGCATTATGCAAATCTGCTGCAAAAGACCTTTTTTAAGGGTTAAAAAGCAAAGACGTCACTTTGAGGACTAAGGTGAGCCTGACCCAAGCCATGGTCTTTTCAAATGCCTTATATGCATGAGAAAGATGGGCAACGAATAATGAAGAAAGAAGATTAATTGATGCCTTTGAATTATGGTGTTGCTGAAGAATATTGAATATACCATGGACTGCCAGAAGAAGAAACAAATCTGTCTTGGAAGAAGTACAGCTAGAATGCTCTTTAAAAGGGAGGACAGTGAGACTTTTTCTTAAGTACTTTGGACACGTTATCAGGAGGGACCAGTCCTCAAAGAAAGAAATCACGTTGTTTTTTGTTAGGTGCTGTGCACTCGGTTTCGACTCATAGGGACCCTATATACAACTGAGTAAAACATTGCCAGGTCCTGTGTCATCCTCACAATCATCTTTATGCTTGAGCCCATTGTTGCAGCCACTCTGTCAATTCATCTCATTGAGGGTCTTTATCTTTTTCGTTGATTGTCTACCAAGCATGATGGCCTCCTCCAGGGACTGATCCCTCCTGATAACATGTCCAAAGTAGGTGAGACGAAATCTCCCCACCCTCAGCATAATGCCTGGTAATATAGAGAGTCAGTGAAAGAGAGGAAGACCCTCAATGAGTTGGACTGTCACAGGGTCTGCAAAGATTGTCTCAAGCATAGCAACAGTTGTGATAATAGAGCAGGACTGGGCAGTGTTTCATTCTGTTGTACATGGGGTTGCTACGAGTCAGAATTGACTCAGTAGTACCTAATAACAGGGACAACAGACTAACAGCATTTTTCTCTTATTCAAAGAACATATACTGGCTAAGGTTCTGTTTTAACCAAATTATTTTCATACACACACACACGCACACACACGTTTATTATATATATGGAATATTTTTCTCACTTGTAACTTTTTTGTTATTAAATCAGATTCATTATCATCAAATCTACAGTTTTACATTATAGATACACTGTAGTCCTACTCTGTCTTAGTTATCAAGTGCTGCTATAACAGAAACACAAGTGGATGGCTTTAA
>NW_004444316.1:448751-450973 GCF_000243295.1 Trichechus manatus latirostris
TTGTTTACTGCCAGCAGTATAGGCCTAGCTTCCTGGGTACTGTGGTATTGTTAATGCCTAGCTTGCATAGTTCACTTTTGCATGCTCCCATGATTTTGATTTACTTTCCTCCTCTCCTCCCTCTTACTTTCCCATGATTTTAAAATTTTAAATTTAACCTAAATTTCTCTTTGAGAGGTAGAATGACAAGTGCTGAGCAAGGAAAAATCATCTTGTGGCCGAAATCAGGACGGTGTCAGAAAGCCAGCATGTCTGGAATGAGGCCACTGTGCTCACCTCAAAGGGGAGCTAACATTCCACTGATTCTTTGGACCCTGACCCTGTCCCGATAACATGCTCTGATTGGCCTTTAGAGAGAGAGGCAGATTTTGGAGGAGCTTATTCCCCTCTGTCTCCTGTATGTCGATATACAATAGAACACTTTTGCTGCTCACCTCACCCTGTCTCAGTATTGGCTTCTGCGGCAGGCAGCTCAGACCCGCCATTGCAGTAACAAAAGTAGTTTTCAAATGTACTGTGGGATGAAGCCTGGGAAAATAGAAACTTATATTTTTGGTCAATTTTTTTTTCAAATTAAAAATAACATACTTTAAAACTTACTATTGCTATTAACTATACATGTAATATGTCTAACATGCTCAAATAACAGTAGTAATTCTTAATCATATTAGGAAATACAATCTATGCTATCAATTCTAACTTCTTTGCCATTTGAAACACTTAACTTACTTTTCTTCTTAGGAGTACTTCTGCCAGACTGAGTCCATTTATCTAAATTAAATTTAATACATTTATAATTTCCTTGCCTCTATAAAATCCTATTGCTATATTATATTCAGATTTCTCCTACCTGGAGAAATTACAGATTTAATCTTGTAAATTTAAACTTGTAACTCGTATCAAGGTGCCCACTTATATTTGAGACTGATCATTTTAGGACTTGAGTATATAATTTATAATCATTAATATATTAGAAATATTGTGACTCAGTGAACAAAGTATATAACTGATGGACTTTAAAAGAATGTGTTTCTTTATTCTTTGTATGAACACGTGGTAAGACACAGAAATTAATTTTTTCAAATATTTCAAATTCTCTTTTTTGTTGTTGTTCTTCTGATGACATATAAAACAACATTTTTCTGAAATAGAGAATTGTATTAGTTTTACTACTGAAACAGTGAACTTCCCCAACCTGATGATATAATCAACCATAGGTTTTAAATATTTTCTAAATTATCAATGATTCATTGAGTCACTGTAGTAGGCATATCAAGGTCTCTTTCTTAAGAAACATTAGCTTTTTTTTTTTAAACTTATTTCCAAGTATTAAATGGGATACATGTATACGTTATCCTAACTGTGGAAACCTCATCAAACTTAAAAGACTTTCACTAATAAACAGCTCTCCACAATTCCTTTATTTCTTCATGAAAGGCCAATAAATTACATAGTAGAGATAATTGTATGTCACTCAATATAATAAAATATTTTATCCTGAGGAGATGGAAGTTCCTACCTTTTAAATATCAGTTTTACCCATGGTGATCCCATGTTTGTCATAGTAGAACTGTGCTCCGTAGGGTTTTCAATGGGTGAATTTTTTGGAAGTAGATCATCTGGTCTTTCTTCTGAGATACCACTGAGAGGGTTCAAACCTCCAGCCTTTTAATTAGCAATCAAGTGTGTTAATCATTTGCACCACCCAGGAACTCTACTTTTAAATAACAGGTAAATTTTATTGTAAGGATGGCACAGGACAAAGCAACGTTTTGTTCTGTTATACATAGGGTCACTATGAGTTGGAGCTGACTCAATGACATCTAACAACTACAACAAAGTTTACTGACTTGTTATATATCCTAGAACTCTTTGGAGCTCTTCACCTGTGTCATTAACTCATCTAACTCTTAGGACTCTATGAATTGGTAGTATTATTTTCCCTGTTTTACAGATGAGGAAATTAAGACTATGGGCAGTAGATAAATTGCCCAATGTAACTCAAGTAGTAAATGACAGGACTTTAATATACACCAAGATAGTATGATTCCAAGGATTCCTGGCACAGTGGTTAAGCACTCTGACGCTAACTAAAAGGTCAGCTGTTTGAACACACCAGCTGCTCTGCTTCTATGAAGATTATAGCCTTGGAAACTTTATGGGGAAGTCCTTGGAAACTCTATGGGGCAGTTCTACTCTGTCCGATAGGGTTGCTATTAGTC
>NW_004444316.1:451139-463308 GCF_000243295.1 Trichechus manatus latirostris
AAATGATGTAGTAAACTCCAGCCCCAAGCAAAAAACTAGTAATCCTCCATACTGATGTAAAAATATGAAAAGAAATGAAACTTAAATTATGGGATTTAAGGGGGCAGAGGAGCAACAAAAGAAAGTTACTAAGGCAATGGTGAGCTTTTTTAAAAACTGTGTCTAAGACCCAAACTCAGACTGCAGCAAGACATGAATTCACAACTACTAATACTGAGATGGAATTCATAATAAACTGACTGATATAAATCAGATTTTCTCAGGTCTACTTCTTCTAAGTCATTAAAAAGACAGGAAAGAAGGAAAAGACCAATGCGGATGTCAGAAGAGATGCTGAAAGTTGCTCTTGAACTTAGAGTAGGTAGTGAACAGAAGAAATGATGATGTAAAAGAGCTGAACAGAAGATCTCAAAGGGCAACTCGAGAAGACAAAGTAAGGTATTATAATGAAATGTGCAAGGACCTAGAGATAAAAAACCAAAAGAGAAGAAAACAGCATTAATCAAGCTGAAAGAACTGAAGAAAAAATTCAAGCCTCGAATTGCAATATTGAAGGATTCTATGGGGAAAATATTGACTGACACAGGAAGCATCAAAAGAAGATGGAAGGAATACACAGAGTCACTGTACCAAAAAGAATTGGTCGACATTCAACCATTTCAAGAGGCAGCACATGATTAAGAACTTATGGTACTGAAGGAAGAAGTCCAAGCTGCACTGAACGTACTGGCAAAAAACAAGGCTCCAGGAATTGACGGAATATCAATTAAGATGTTTCAACAAACAGATGCAGCACTGGAAGCACTCACTTGTCTATGCCAAGAAATTTGGAAGACAGTTACCTGACCAATCGACTGGAAGAGATCCATATTTGTACCAATCTGAAAGAAAGGTTATCCAACAGATGGTGGAAATTATCTAACAATATCATTAATATCACACATGCTGAAGATCATTCAAAAGTGGTTACAGCAGTACATCAACAGAGAACTGCCAGAAATTCAAGCCAGATTCAGAAGAGGACATGGAACAAGGGATATCATTGCTGATGTCAGATGGATCATGGCTGAAAGCAGAGAATACCAGAAAAATTTTTACCTGTGTTTTATTGACTATGCAAGGGATTCAATTGTGTGGATAACAAATTATGGATAACGTTTCAAAAAATGAGAATTTCAGAACACTTAATTGTGCTCATGAGGAATCTGTACTTAGACAAAGAGGCAGTTGTTCAAACAGAACAAGGGAATACTGCATGGTTGACAGTCAGGAAAGGTGTTCATCAGGGTTGTATCCTTTTACCATACTTACGCTTTCACCATACATATGCCGAGTAAATAATCTGAGAAGTCGGAGTATATATAGAAGAACGAGGTATCAGGATTGGAGGAAGACTCGTTAACAATCTGCATTGTGCAGATGACACAACCTTGCTTGCTGAAAGTGAAGAGATCTTGAAGCACTTATTGATGAAGAACAAAGATTTTAGTCTTCAGTATAGATTACACCTCAACATAAAGAAAACAAAAATCCTCACAAATGGATGAATAAGCTACATCACGATAAATGGAGAAAAGAATGAAGTTGTCAAGGATTTCATTTTACTTCGATCCACAATCAACATCCATGGAAGCAGCAGTCAAGAAATTAAATAATGCATTGCTTTGGGCAAATCGGCTGCAAAAGACCTCTTTAAACTGTTAAAAAACAAAGACGTCACTTTAAGGACTAAGGTACTCCTGACCCTAGCTATGGTGTTTTGGATTGCCTCATTGGCATGCAAAAGCTGTACAATAAATAAAGTAGACAGAAGAAGAACTGATGCCTTTGAATTACGGTGTTGGTGAAGAATATTGAATATACCATGGACTGCCAGAAGAAAGAACAAATCTGTCTTAGAGGAAGCACAACCAGAATGCTCATTAGAAGCAAGAATGGCGAGATTTCTTCTCACATACTTTGGACATGTTATCAGGAGGGATCAGTCCCTGGAGAATGACATCACACTTGGTAAAGTAGAGGGTCAGCAGAAGAGAGGAAGACCCTCAATGAGATGGGCTGACACAGTGGCTGCAACAATAAATTAAATATAGCAATGATTGAGGATGGTACAGGACCAGGCAGTGTTTCCTTCCTTTGTATACAGGATCCCTCTGAGTTGGAATTGACTAGAGGGCACCTGACAACAACAACAACACTTCTTCTTTATCATGCATAGTATATAAATGGGGATAAAAGAGCTTTGCATTATTGTTGTTGTTGTTGGTTGCTGTCTAGTCGATTCCAACTCATGGCAACCCCAAGTATGCTACGTAGAACTGCTCCATAGGGTTTTCAAGGCTGTGACATTTCAGAAGCAGTTTACCAGGCCTGTCTTCTGAGGAAACTCTGAGTAGGTTCAAACCATTAACCATTTGGCTAGTGATTGAGCCCTTAACCAATTGTGCCACCCAGGGATTCCTGGGTTTTGTATTAGTGAGGATTAAATGAATAGGTAAAACTGTAAAATAATAATAATAATAAACAAATAGTACAAGATCTGTAGCCTTAGCAAATATAAGAGGAATAATACGATTTAATCTATCATTTAGAGATTAGGGTTTAATTACAACAAAATGAGTGGAGACTTATTCATTAACCCTATTTAAAATGTCTCAATGTCAACTATATGTAGCCTAATAGAACCTATTACTGAGTAGCTACTGTTTGCCAGAGAAAAATCCCTCAACATGGGAATTACTACACATTCTGTTTTAAAAAATTTCTTATTGCTGTTGAGAGCATACACAGCAAAATACATACCAATTCAAAAATTTATACACATACAGTTTAGTAACATTGATTATATTCTTCAAGTTCAACAACCATTCTTACCCTCCTTTTCTGAATTGCTTCTCCCCCTTAACATAAAATCATTGTCCCAAGCTTCCTATCTAAACTTCTGTATTGGTATTATCAATTTAATCCCAAATAGATAGTTCCTTTAAAAAGCACAATGTTCATGATAAACATTCTGTACTAATTGCAGCCCTGGTGGCACAGTGGTTAAGAACTATGGCTGCTAGTCAAAAGGTAGACAGTCTGGAGGTTCAAATCCACCAGCTGATTCTTGGATATCCTATGGGGCTGTTCTGCTCTGTCCTACAGGATCACTATGAGCCAGAATCAACTTGCAAGCAGCGGGTTTTATAGTTTGGTTTAAGGAAGTCTTCAGGGGATATTTTTAGTTTAAGTTTTAAGGTTTGAAGATTATCTCAGGGCAATAGTTTTGGGGATTATTCACCCTCAATGGCTCCAGAAAATATGGATTTCATGAGGATTTTTAACTTCTGTTCCACATTTCCCCCCTTTTGATCAAGATTCTTGAACAGGTTCTTTGATCAAAATGTTCAGTAATGGTAGCAGGGCACCATCCAGTTCTGTTCTCATGGCAAGGGAGACAGGTTTTTTTTTTACTTTTTATTTTTTTTTATTTTTGTGCTTTAAGTGAAAGTTTACAATTCAAGTTAGTCTCTCATACAAAAATTTATACATATATTGTTTTGTGACCCTAGTTGCTCTCCCTACACTATGACAACACACTCTTCCTTTCCACCCCAGATTTCCTGTGTCCGTTCAACTAGCTCCTGACCCTCTCTGCCTTCTCATCTTGCCTCTGGGCAGGAGTTGCCAGTTTAGTCTCATGTATCTACTTAAGCTAAGAAGCACACTCTTCGTGAGTATCATTTTATGTCCCATAGTCCAGTCTAATCTTTGTCTGAAGAGGTGGCCAAAGGAGGCAGTTTTTCATGGAGGCAACTAGCCACACATTCCATTTGTCCTCCTATTCCTAACTCTCCTTACTCCTCTGTTGCTCCACGACAATAGAAACCAATTTTTATACCTTGGATGGCAGCTTGCAAGCTATTAAGATGCCAAACACTATGCAACAAACTAGGAGGTAGAACAGAGGCACTAAAAACAATATTAGGCCATTTAAATTGAATGTGTCATGAAACCATGACCCTAAACCTCCAAACTCAGAAACCAAATCACTTGAGGTGTTTGGTTGTACATAGGCAGCCTCAGTAGCTAGTCTTTTTTTTTTTGGCATATATATATATCACATAACATTTGCCAATTGTACTATTTACAGGTGTGCATCTTTTTGACTTCAGTTACATTAACTGACTCTGCAACCATTACCCTTAATCAGTGTGAAATTTCCACCACCATTAACAGAAACTCAGTGTTCCTTAAGCAAAAACTCTCCTTTTCCCCGTCCCTTGTACCCCTAATAACTAGAAATAAACTTTGGTCTCTCTACATTTGCCTGTTTTTGTCTTTTTATATAAGTGCAGTCACGGAATAATTGTCCCTTTTTTATTGACTTGTTTTCACTTAGCATAATGTATACAAGCTCCATTCATGTTATAGCTTATATCAGGACTTCGTTTTTTTTTTTTTTTTTGGTTCAGTAATATTATATTGTATGTATGTACCACATTTTGTTTGTCTATTCATTTGTTGATGAATGTCTTATTCATCTAGTGCTGCTTTAACAGAAATACTGCAAGTAGATGGCTTTAACAAACAGAAGTTTATTCTCTCACAGTCTAGGAGTCTAGAAGTTTGAATTCAGAGCACCAGCTCCAGGGAAACGCTTTCTCTTTCTGTCAGTTTTGGAGGAAGGTACTTGTTATCAGTTTTCCCCAGATGAAGAGCTTCTTAGTGCAGGGATCCCAGGTCCAAAGAACACGGTATTCTCCTGGCTCTAGTTTCTTGATGGTATGAGGTCCACCTGTCTCTCTGCTGGCTTCTCTCATATCTCAAGAGATTGGCTTAAGACAAAACCTAATCTTGTAGACTGAATCCTGCCCCATTAACATAACTGCCACTAATCCCATCTCATTAACATCAAAGAAATAAGATTTACAACACATAGGAAAATCACATCAGATGACAAAATGGTGGACAATCACAATGGGTATTTAGGTTGTTTCCACCTTTTTGCTACTGTGAATATAGAGAAATAATATGGTTTAATCTTCAAGGAACACTGCTGTACAGATATTACTACAAATACTTGATCATCAATATAAAATGACCATCAGCAAGTCTTCAGAATATTAGTAAATTCATCTTGCAAACTCACTCTTCTGATAATGAAGAAATTATTTAATGCCTCATCCATTCTTGTCAAACATTCTTTCCTGCCCTAAATCAGCTACTGATCTTTACTCAAAAGTCATCATTATAGATTTTTTTACTCAAATATCTGGTAATCTTTGGCTGCCATTCATATTAAGAGTAAATCACTTAGAGCTGATTGTAAACTCTATGCTCATGGGAGTCACTTGGAGGTTTATTAGACTTTACTGAGATTTGCCAGCCTCCAGTCATTTCCTTGGAGAACTTCTTGATGTTATAGTCTCCATACGTCTTTGTTTTCAGCTGATCTGTTACCTCAGGGAAGAAGCTTCCATCTCTTGCCTAAGAAGGTTGGGGATGCAGAAGCCATCAGTGTGCCAGGCAGCATTCTCTTGGGCTAAGTGAGACTGGAGCATTCACTGTTGGGAACATGTGCTGTTACTTAATTTCTCAGTTTTCAGTGCCTGAATCCAAGGTCCCTCTAGTGTGCACTTTCCAGACAATAAATTTACTGTATTCTCTTTAGAGGGGAAAAAGGCAGTTAACTGTCTATAGAGGGTATAGAAGTGGATCCAGGTTTGAGTTGCTTTTTATACTGACTTTTAACAAATCCCTGCCAATACTCTCATGTTCAGGGAGATCTATTATTTTAATTTCTGTAGCTCTCTGGTGAACATTGGCTTGCTTCTTGGTTTCTAGATATGCATTCCCTAACCTTTTAGCTTATTACTATTTGTAACTGTACTTTATCCATCATTCAAGATCCTTCTTTCTGATATCTTTCTTTTATATTTCTTTGTCTTTTAAGATTTATGTCTTTTCCTCTTTATATTGTCATTTCACTGCTGTTCAGAAGGGACAGTGGGCAAAACATAAATATTTAATCCACTACTGTGATTTTTGTGGTTAGTAAGCACACCATAAAACAATATACAACATATGGTTCATCTGAAATCTAAACTTAGTTGAGATGAATTATGAAAACCACAATAAATAAAGAAGAAGATCAGGGATTTGGAAGGCAATAATATTGGTGATGCTGTTTCATCATCAGTAATATGTACAGGATAAGTACACTGTACATATGTACACTGGCAAGGTCCAAGATTTTCCAATTTTATGAGTGAATTTTTGAAAATTGTGACTTGAGAGGACTGAGAGGCAAACAAAATTGAATTGTCCAACTGTTTGAAATGGCACTGTAATGATAAATTTGGTCATCAGATGAATTTGGTAATTATCACAGAAAGAGTGCAAAATCTGAATGCAACATGAATTTATTTAAGATACTATGTAAGTATTTGTATTTTAAAAGATTAGTTAGAAGCTTAGGTATGAAGAATTTACTTTATTAGAAATAAAAATAAATTATTGTCAGGTATTCATCTGTTAAGCTAATTTTTATTGCTATATTATGTGCACTATTGCACATTAATGTATAAGCTTTGAAATGTGATAGCATGTCATTTATAAAATTGATAGTATGTAGTCTCAAATTAAAGAAAATAATTTAACCTAACATATTACACCACAAGTGTTAGATTATTTTCAGAATTGCTAGTCACTGCTGAAAGCAATACTCAAATTGATTCATTGTGTGGAAGGTAAATTTATTATATTTGAAAGACAAAACATCATGTCTCAATTCTTTTCAGTATGGAATTATCATACTCATGAGATTCATTGAATATTTAAATGTACCATCCAAATAGGAAGATAGAATTCTTTAGATAACTAAATAAATCAGTCTACAGCTCTTAGATTCCTAAATGGTATTACACATGGATTGGTCTTGCCTGAATAAAAAAAAAGTTATTTTTAATTAGGAAATTTAATTTTGATGTTTAATGTCCAAGCACATGGAGAATATCACACACCTAGTAACTCAATTAAAACTGATCTAGACAGGTCTTAAAGCAGCATCCTCCTCCTATCCAGTACAAGAATTCTCTGTCCTTATTCTCTTATCTGGACAGGTTGTTGTTATTAGGTCCTGTCAAGTCGGTTCTGACTCATAGTAATTCCATGTATAACAGAATGAAACACTACCCAGTCCTGTGCCGTCCTCACAATCTTTGTTGTGCTTGAACCCATTGTTGCAACCACTGTGTCAATCTGTCTTGTTGAGGATCTTCCTCTCTTTTGCTGATCCTCTAATTTACCAAGCATGATGTCCTTCTCCAGGGGCTGGTCCCTCCTGATAACATGTTCAAAGTATGTGAGACAGATTCTTACTGTCCTTGCTTTTAAGGAGCATACTGGCTGTATTTCTTCCAAGACAGATTTGTTCATTCTTTTTGCAGTCCACAGTATATTCAATACTCTTCACCAACATGGCAATTCGAAGGCATCAATTCTTCTTCGGGCTTCCTTATTCATTGTCCAGCTTTCGCATGCATATGAGGCAATTGAAAACATCACGGCTTCGGTCAGGTGCACCTTAGTCTTCAAGGTGACATCTTTGCTTTTTAACACTCTAAAGAGTTCTTTTGCAGCACATTTGCCCAATGCAATGCGTCATTTAATTTCTTGACTGCTGGTTCCATGGGTGTTGATTGTGGATCCAAGTAAAATGAAATCTTTGACAACATCAATCTTTCCTCCGTCTATCATGATGTTGCTTATTGGTCCAGTTGTGAGGATTTTTCTTTTCTTTATGTTGAGGTGTAATCCATATTGAAGAATGGAGTCTTTAATCTTCATCAGTAAGTGCTTCAAGTCCTCTTCCTTTTCAGCAAGCAAAGTTGTGTCATCTGGATAATGCAGGTTGTTAATGAATCTTCCTCCAATACTGATGCCCCATTCTTCTTCATATACTGCACATACCCTTTAACGTTGGATATGTCAGACTACACTTATGCTCTGATCTCCCATAACTCCTAAGCCCCTTCTAACCAAATGTAAGCCCTTCGCCCTAGCAGGCAGTGGAACATGTCCCTCCCTAAGCTACCCCTTGAGCTGCAGTACTTTGCAAATGAAAATGAAACATATTACAATCCCATAACAATTTTTTTTTTTAATAGTACTTGTTGCCATGACCTTCGTTGCCTGGCTCTCTTCTCAATGAAGTTAGAGCATACAAGAGGTTCCTTGCACCTCTTTTTTTTTTGAGGATATGAGTTTAATATTAATACATAATGACTTTTGGATTTGATGACCTAAACTGCTAGATTGCATCAATCAATTTAGCATATTAGAACAATTCTTTACATTGTGAGCTATAGAAAATAAGGACATAGTTTCCATTCTTGGTGCTAACACCCTGTTGTTATTTGCTATAGAGTAGGCTCCCACTCACAGAAACTTTATAACAGAGTGAGATACTGCCCAGTCCTGTGCCAGCCTCATACTAGTTGGTATTTTTGAGTACATTGGTGAAGCCATTGTGTTAATCTATCTTACCAAGGATTTCCCTCATTTGTAATGATGCTCTACTTTACCAAACATGATGTCCTTTTCTAACCACTGGTTTTGCCTAATGGCATGACCAGAGTAAGCCATCCCACGTCTGTCTATCCTCATGTCTAAGGAGCATCCTGGTTATATTTCTTCTAAGACTAATTAGTTCATTTTTATGGTAGTCCACATCTTTGATAACACCATAATTCGAATACATAAATTCTTCATCTGTCGTCCTTTTTCATTGTCCAGCTTTCTCATGCATATGAGGGGATTGAAAAGACCATGGCTTGAGTCAGGTGCACCTTAGTCATTCAAGTGATATCTTTGCTTTTTAGAAATTTAAAGAGGTCTTTTTCAGCAGATTTTTCCCAATGTAATACACCATTTTATTTCTTCACTACTGCTTCCATGGATGCTAAGTCCCTAACAATTAATAAAGACCCAAAATAAATTTTATACAAACTTCCTTAATATGCTTGAAAACAAGAAGAAAAAGAACTCTGTACAAAAAAGTTTGATCATAACTTTTATAGGTCCTACACTCTAGTTTAGAAGAACTGGTGACACAAAGGTTAAATGCTCAACTACTGACCAAAAGGTCACTGGTTCAAACCCACTAGTGGCTGTATAGGAGGAAAGACCTGGCAATCTGCTCCTGTAAAGATTATAGCCTAGGAAACCCTATGGGGCAGTTCTACTCTATCATATAGGGTTACTATGAGTCTGAATCGACTCAATGGCACACAACAACAACAACACTCTAGGCTAGGATGTTGTTCAGAATCTTAAGGCCATAAATAAGATTATTGTATCTTACTTATTATAATATACAATATATCTTGGTTGGTTTGTTGTTGTTAGTTGCTGTCAAGTCAATTCTGACTCATGGCAACTCCATGTGTTACAAAATAGAACTGTTCCATAAAGTTTCTTTAGCCACAATCTTAACAGAAGCACATCTCAAGGACTTTCCTTCAGTGGTACCACTGGGTGGGTTTGAACAGCCAATCTTATGGTATTAGTTGAGGGAAAACCTATATATTGGTTGATATAAACCTAATATTATCAGATTGTTACAAATATTATTCTTGCCTATGTGCTTTCAGATGTAATGTATTTTACTGTGATAAAACTGTTCTCATCTTATTTTCTCTAGGTATACATTAGAAACAGTCAATATTTATCTTCTGTTTGCTTTCAGTTGAGCAAGGCATGGGGAAGTCATGCAACAAATGTATACTGAAGCACCTTTCTGTAAAAAGACTTGAATTATCTTTCCTTTGAGGGAGGTACTATCCTTAGTTAACACATGGATTATTTAATGCTTTGTTTGTCCTCTAAGAAAATTTTAATGGAAGAATCTTTTTATTTTCTTCAAATACTTGCTCAAAATGGTAACTGTGCCTGCAATGATAAACTACATATTAGCTAATTCCCAGTCCATTATCTATGGCTTGACATCTCCAAAGTAAAAATCTATCAATTGACTTTTTATGGGTCACTAAGAACTTTCCTCAACCAACCAACAAGATAGAACTTACAAAACTTTGAGAACAATAGTTATAAGTAGGTTACAAATTTCTCCAAAATAATCTGTCCAATGTTGAGGAGCTGCAACTCTATATTCACTCACGATGTGCCCTTCTGCTGTTGCCCTTAAATTTTCTCTTGCTATCCCCTAATCTGGAGGCTCTCTGATATTATAAATCCTTTTCTTTGGACATGAAACATTTGAGCATACTCAAAAAGAAAATGACACCATAAACTATAACACGTATTTTCCAGTTTTCATCAAGTTGATTCCAACTCATGGCAACCTTCAATGTAAAATTGTGCTCCATATGGTTTTCAAAGGCTCTGATCTTTTGGAAGTAGATATCCAGGCCTCTCTTCCCAGGTACCTCGGGGTGAACTTGAACCTCAAACTTTTCAATTATTAGCTAAGTCATTAAGCATTAGTGCCACCCAGGATACATAGACTATTGAACACTACATTTCAATTTTGGATGCTGGAGATATGACTTACCTTTTCTGTAAGGGCAGTAGTTGCTTTCACATAGTAGAAAGTTCTGCCAATTTGATTCTGGGAAATGACTTAAATTTGGTAGTGCCTCACAATCTCTAAACTTTAGTTTTAACTGGCATTTTTTCTGCAAATTGGTTAATCATACATTATATAAAAGACTATCCCTTTCTCACATCATAACATATTGATGTAACAGCTTAAATTCAGCCAGATTATTATAAATTCCCAATGAGATAATAGCTGGTGACTTTCAGTTTGCTATTCATGAACTCACTTGACAAACTGGTATTTTCAAAACTAAACTTGACAATCCTATTTTGATTCTTTTATAGATGACTTATACTTAAAATGGAGAAATAAATCAGGCTGGATATATTATTACAGAATTCTAACAGATTTAAAACTGAAATCCTCTCCCGGACTTTAAATCAACACAATGATCCTGATAATAGCTCCTACTGGAACATGTCAACTCTCTAAATGATTATAGGGTCAACAACTCTACTGAAAGTATCATTCCTTTGGAATGGTATATGAATTTTTGAGTGATAGAAGCAGAAAATGTTTTTAACTACTAATGAACCAAACCAAACCATTCCCATCAAGTTGATTCCGACTCATAGCAACCCTATAGGACAGAGTAGAACTGCCCAATAGGATTTCCAAGGAGCAGCTGGTGGATTCGAAATGCTAACCTTCTGGTTAGCGGCCAAATTATTAACCACTGTGTCACTAATGGAAGTCCCCTTCCAAAAAAAAAAATAATAATTTCAGTAATTGCTTCATGCTATGACCCTTACTAAGGGAATATTTGTGATTAAAATAAATATGCATACCAAATAAAAATCAATGAAATCAATAGAATGATTTAGGCTAGCATTTATGCTACATGTGCTGTGGTAACTAAAATCTTTCACTTCTCCCTAAAGGATTCCAAACCCATTGCTCCATTTTGTTCAGGCTTTAACTGTCCAATACAATGTTGAGAAATTGAGTAGTTTCACTGGCAATATTAAAAATACTCTGAAAAATCTGACCACTTTTAAGACACTTGAATTACCAGAATATGATCATATCTGGAGACATCAGATCAACTGAAGTAGAATTTGGCAAAGATATTATATCCCATTATAGCAAAGTTAACTTGAAAACTTTCCTAATGAACCACTGGTAGGGAAACATAAAATGAATAACTAACTGCCAGTGTTCTTAGGGGATGCATCATAGGGCAAAACCAAATCCTCAAAGAAGTCTGTAAAGGTGAGGCAGAAATAGGGACTTGAGATTCAAAGGCCTTGGAGATTTTACCTTCCCCCCAGAGATGCAAATATTTTTTAGTGATTGTGGCTATTCGCCCTAAGAACAGAAGCTCATATTTCAATTCAAGAACATAAGTGTTTCTCTTAGCCTTATTGGCTGTCAACTCCTTTGACTTTACTGTATAAATTTGTTATTGAGAAACCCATGAGATTAGAAGTTAGTCCTCCAATACTTGAATCTAATCTTTTCCAAGAAGATATGGTCATATATTGTGGAGGACTTATGCAGTATACTCAGCTTTATAATAAATATGCTAAAAAATGTTGAGATTTCCCAAAAAAATAGTCTCAA
>NW_004444316.1:464180-465565 GCF_000243295.1 Trichechus manatus latirostris
TATATATATATGTATATACATATTTTCTCTGTAGCTGCGTAACTCTAGAATCAGTAAAACCCAAGGGGCAATGAACACATTTAGCACACGATCATGGTTTCTAATACCACTGTACAATAAAAGTTCTTGGAGAAATGACTGATTTCAAAACTGGAACAGTAAATATACAATATAGAACTGTAGCATCTTGTAATGATAAACATTAAGAAAGTGTTTAATAAAAGAAAAAAAAGTGACTGGAGTATCTCAAAGGGACACAGGAGTCAAATAAAATAATAGTTAAAATGAATCTTTTCAGAAATAAAATGTAGTAATACTAAATTATAAACAAAAATATAAAATAAATATTGATGAGTCCATACAGATATAATTAAAAACAATAAACAGAAAATAGAGAAGAGACAAAGTTCAAAGGAATTCAAAATAATTTTTTGATATACTCTATCCTTCAGGATATGGAGCATAACTCCCCACTCCTGAACTGTGGGCTGTGAATGTTGATTTCTTTTAAAGAGTACAGTATAAAAAGAGGAAAAAAAGAGTAACTTTACAGTGGAGAAAACTAACAAACACTACCTCAGTTAGGTAATCAAGTTAATATCAACAGTAATAAGTCATATTGTTAATATGTACCCTCATTATTATGTGATGTAATGAAAATGGACTTGAAATCTGTGTTCCTGCCAAAAATCTATAATCAGTCTAATCTTGGGGAAATAATCTGACAAATCCCAGTTGAGGGACATTCTACTAAACACAAGAGCAACATTCCTCAAAAATGTCAAGGTCGTCCAAGTAAGCAAAGTCTGAGAAATTGTCACAGCCAAAAAGACCCTAATCATAAAGACATAACAATCAATGTAATATGACATGCTAGATGATACCCTTAAACAGAAAAGTGCCATTAGAGAAAAACTAAGAAATATGAATAAACTATACTATGGACTTTAGTTAAGAATAACATATCAATATTGATTTAATAATTGTGTAAAATATACCATACTAATGTAAGATGTTAAGAATAGGAAAAACTGAATGTGGAGTGTAATGGGTTAAATTGTGTCCCAAAAAATACATGCTGTAAATCCTAACCCATATACATGTGGTAATAATCCCATTTGTAAATGGGTTTTCTTTGCTATGATGTTGTTGTTAGGTGCCATCTAGTTGGTTTTGACTCACAGTAACCCTATGTACAACAGAACGAAACACTATCTGGTCCTGTGCCATACTCTTAATCATTGTTATGTTTGAGCCCATTGTTGCAGCCACTGTGTAAATCCATCTCCTTGAGGAGCTTCCTCTTTTCCTCTGACCCTCTAATTTACCAAGCATGATGTCCTTCTCCATGGACTGATCCCTCCTGATAATATGTCCAAAGTATG
>NW_004444317.1:0-1541 GCF_000243295.1 Trichechus manatus latirostris
GGTAGGTCATTATTAAAATCAACTTCACTTATCAATTAGAAAAATTTTCTGCAGTTACACAGAGAATATATGACAGAGACAAGTCTGAAATCTGGTATTAATTACAGCATCATGGTTTTTATCCAGGAAGAACTGTCCTTGGAACATAGAGGCACTGAGTAAGTCTGCTAAATGTTACAACTCATCTTTTTCTACACATATATGTAAAGAATCTATTTTTTTTGATTATTTGCTTTCTCTCTGTTGTGCTATAGAACATCTCTTCTTACCATTCCATTCCTGGTTGCAACAAATCTACTTTTGGGGATTTCATAAAAAGATGCCTTAGTCAGAGTTCTCTATAGAAACAGAATTAGTAGTTTATACATAAAGAAAGATAGAATGCCTAAGTGGTGCAAATGGTTTGTGATTGGCTGCTAACCAAAAAGTTGGCAGTTCAAACCAACCCAGCAGCTCCACAGAAGAAAGGCCTGGTCATCTGCTTCTGAGATTACAGCCAAGAAAACCATACGGAGCCGTTCTTCTACTGTGTAACTCAGGAGTCACCACAAGTCAGGGGCTGCGTTGATAGCAGCTAATAACAAAAATATAGATATATGCATATGTGCACACAAACACACACAGCTATCTATCTATCTATGCATGTATACAGAGGGAGAATGAGATTTGTTTTTTTTTTTTTTTAAAAAAAAAAGGCTCAGGTGATTGTGGAGATTGACAAGTCCAAAATTTGTAGGTCAGACAACAGGCTGGAAATTCCTGTAGTCTTGGTTCCAACATCCATAGTTCAGGTGAAAGGAAGATATTCCTGCAGTTTTGTGTCCCAAAATCTGTAGGTCAGAATGAGAAGACTGTAGGAGTTCTGGAAAGATGTCTATTTATAGTCTGGAGGCAGAATACTCCTTCGAGAGAGCTCCCTTTTCACTCTTAAGGCCTTCAATTGATTGATGGAAGCCCACCCACATTATGGAGGGTAAGATGCTTTACTTAAGGCCTACTGATTTAATTATATGTAACTACTTCATAACAACCTCTAGACTAGTGTTCGCCCAAATAACTGAGCATCATAGCCTAGCCAAGTTGACACATAAAGTTAACCATCACAGGCATTTTCATAGTTTCTCTATGAGTTGTTTCACATCAACACATCAGGATTCCTAATTGTAAACTGCAGAAATATTCTCTAGTTAACTTAAGCAGAAACATAACTTATTGAAAGGCAAAGTGAAGATCATAGATCAATAAGAAGGCTGAAGAAGATGACCATTGTGGGAACTAGAAAAGGCTAGTCACAGTGAAGAACAAAGCAGATCAAGAGTCTTCTTGGGGCACTGCTACTGGCCCTGAAGCTCTATACTGTCTTTCAGGCCATAGCTGGGCTCTTTGCTATTCTACCAGACTTAAAAGCACTGTAGTCACCCCAAATATTCTCTAAAGGCCCCTACTTCTTTAGTATTCTCTAAAAATATAATGCCCTGAGTTGGAGCCCATGCTTGACTATGCTTAGGCCATACGAATACTAAATGTAAAAGCCATCTCCT
>NW_004444317.1:2230-4065 GCF_000243295.1 Trichechus manatus latirostris
GTTGTTGTCGAGTTGGCTCTGACTCACGTACAGCAGAATAAAATGGTGGTGAAAAGTGCATTTTATACCTATATAGATTATACAGATTCTTCACAAATTAGACTTAATGAGTTCTGAACGTCAAAGTCTTCCACAAACACCTTGAAGAATACGGTAGGGCTTTACCATCACTTTCCAGAGCTTCAGATTCAGAGGGCTTACTTTGCCCATGTAATTACAAATGTCTGGTATTCTTGTTCAATTTTAACAATGTTCACTTATCTCCCCATGAATTTGACAAAGATCAGCCCAAGGAATAAAAATCATTTCAATTGATTTATTCAGTCTTCGATTTTGTCAGCTGGAAGAAGATTTGGAGAAAAAAACATTTTGAAGTTGTGTCTTCTCTAAGATGTTGTTGTATGTATTTCCTGGGGCGGGGGGAGAAAAACAATAGATGATCATCTCACCAGCAAGAAGGGGTAACATGCAGGTTAATCATGTACTTACACTTTCTTTTTTTGTCTTTTATTGTAAAGATCTTATAATTCGTAGTTGATCTTATGTTACATAGATCCTCACTCCTTTCCTGTAAAAAAATGGATGGAACAACAATATTATATTGTGTCTTTACATGTAAGACTTATATTTTTGTAAACATAAGTTTGAGTCACCTTAAAATATTGCTTGTTTTTCAAAATAGAAAAGGAATACTCAATGTTTCCTTATTCAGGATATCCACATTCTTATACAACTCTAATCCTATTGCGTATGTCATCCTTGCTATAAATAGAAGTCTTTATGTTTCATTTCTTAATATTTCTGACTTCATTTAAAATAAAATATAATACTATAGAGAGTTACTAGAAAATATCAGGAAAATTTTAGTTTTCTAATTGCACAGGAGAACAGAAAGACTAGCAAAACTGCGTTGACATGATTAGTACACAAAGCACAGAGGTGATGTTGATTGGCTGACAGACCTCCAATTTCACACCACTGCAGTAGATTGTTTGGTAAATTTAATGGAAGAAAGAACAAACCAATCAGAAGCAATCCAGCACAGCCAAGCAAATGTCTGTTTGAGAGATACTAGTTCCTTGGAAAATGCTAATAACAATGCCACGTGTTCAGATTTTGCAGAGTCAGGAGACAAAATGATTATGTTCCTGTGGGTCACCACATATTGTCCTTGGCGTCATCATTGTTTTCTGTAGAAAGAAAATACCTAAGGGTTGCCACAGGCTGATAGACATGGCATGCCAAATTACACGCTTACATCACACCATCTGCCAACCCACAGATTTCTCAGGAAGCTGCAGCACTGCAGTGAAAAATATCTTATGATTCTGAGTACTTTCGAGAAGACAGGTATTTTCTGATCTACTCTCTGGAATTATTTTTATGGAACTGAAGATAAAGTACACATGACAGGGTGTGAGTGCCAAAGAAATTCTAATTCGGGGAAAATTTCGAAAGCCTAGCCCTGAAGAGCTCACTAAGTCTGACAGAACAGAGTCTAAATTCAGCTAGTGGCACTCGTTCTATTCTCATTTTTAATCAGCATCAAGGAGTTTAATTAGAAGTATAGCATATGAGAATTGAAGTAATTGCAACAGCTAGAAAGAACTAGCTGCTTCATTTTTCCTAATAAGTAAAGGAACACATGAGGAAGAGAGGAAATTATTAGGGCCTACTAGCATAGAGCCCCAGATGGAAACATACATGTTTGTAGGCTGGCTGGAAAAAATACAAAGACATATAGAGAGCATTCATTACTTGCATTTTTGTTTTATTCAAAGTTTGTCCTATTTCTGCAGATTGCAGTGATGTGGATACTGAACAAGGAAAACATA
>NW_004444317.1:27194-65895 GCF_000243295.1 Trichechus manatus latirostris
ATTGTTATTTATGGTTCGTTTTGTGTTTATTCCATGTATTAGGGCTCCTAGTAATATTGTTGATTGAACTAAAATTTCAAAGAGAAAATTTCAAGAGGATGGTAATTTGTAATCACCAGAGTGAGATTCTACAGAGAAGTCTGGCAAATTAAAGATGTGAAAAGGATCTGGACATTGTGGTGTATTGAATTGTGCCCCCCCAAAATATTTGTCAACTTGGCTGGGTCATGATTCTCAGTATAGTATTATTGATTTCCCTATGTATTGTAAATCCTATCACAATGATGTAATAAGATGGATTAGCAGCAGTTATATTGATGAGAGCTACAGTATTAGATTGTGCCTTAAGCCAATCTCTTGAGATATAAAAGAGAGAAATATGCAGAGAAACGTGGGAAACTAATGCCACCAAGAAAGCAATGCAGGAGCAGAGGGTGTCCTTTGGACCTAAGACTCCTGCCCAGAGAAACTCCTAGACCAAGGAAGATTGATGACATGGACCTTCCTCCAGAGTTAACAGATAAAGGTTTCCACCAGAGCCGACACCCTGAATTTGGACTTGTAGCCTACTAGACTGTGAGAGAATAAATTTCTCTTTGTTAAAGCCATCCATGCATGATATTTGTGTTACAGCAGCACTAGATGACCAAGACAGACATTAATTTATCTTTAGGAGCTTTGAGAAAACAATTAGTTAAGTGAAAGAAGAAGGAAACATCATTGCACAAAGTTCAGAATGAGTCTATCGTGAGGTTGTGGGGTCAATAAGTATAGGTTCTCCTTTGAAAAATATGACAGTGAAATGAAGAAATAATATATGTCAAAATATTTAGAATAATATCTTTAGTAGTAGTAAGAGATATGATTGAAATAAGTACAGCTTTTTCAGCAGACAAACTACCTAAACAAATTTGTCATTGATGAGTAAGGAAGTACTGAAAGTAGAACATAAAGACAGAAACAGTATAAGGAAAAGAAGGGCCTAAAGTGTAAAGAAAATTTGGAATTGCTGTTGTGGGGAATGTATGTCCAATTTAGTGAGAAATATATGAAAATATAGGTGTAAAATAGTAGGAGCTAGTTGAAATTTCATATGAGGAACTTACAAATGACTTAATTTTGCTGTTTTTTGTTACTTTCTTGAAGAATAGAGAAGGTCATATTAGAAAAAAAAAATACTTGCACAATGTAGACTAAATAGTGAGGCAAAGAAGACAGAGGTCATGAGGGATAGCAATTGACTTGTCAAATGAAAAGGAAAACAAAATGTACTAAATTGCCATTTTTAAAATGGAGATATTTTGATTGATGAAAAAATACAATATTTAAGTACATCAATTAGGGAATGCTATAAAATTTAGGACAATCACATAATTGATGTGAATGAAAAATCAAGATACAGCCTGTCCATCAGTAAAAGCTTTCAGAATAGCTAAGGGTGATGAAGAGAAAATAAGAAGGAAGAACATACAAGTCAGTTGATAAAATTATTAAGAAAATGTTGGAGTAGGGCTTAATCTGCTATTGCTACTGTAACAAAAAAAGCATGTATAACCCCAACTTCTTGCCGTCAAGTCAATTCTGACCTATAGTGATGCTATAGGCCAGAGTAGAAATTCCCCCATAGGGTTTCCAAGGCAGTAAATCTTTATGGAAGCAGACTGTCACATCTTTCTACCCTGGAGGGGCTGGTAGGTTCAAGCTGTCAACCTTCCGGTCAGCAGTGGACAAGTGGGTGCCTATAAAGAACAAAAATTTATTTTTTCACAATTTAGGAGGCTAGAAGTCTGAGTACAGAGTGTGACTCAAGGAGAAGGTCCTTCTTTGTCTATTTCAGTTTCAAGCAGCTTGCAATCCTTAGAGTACCTGGGTTTGTAGATTCATCTCCCTCCCTTGTCATCAGATAGTGTCTGTCTTCTCCAGATAGCATTTGTGCTTGTTTGTCTCTGTGTCTGTGCTGCTCCTTACAGTTCAGTAGTGATTAGGTTTAGGACAAAACCTATACTGATATGACCTTATTAACATAACAGAGAAAGCCCTATTCCCAAACAAGATTACATCCACAGGTATAGGGGTTAGGATTCCAACTCATATTTTGGGTAAACACAATTCAATGCATAACAAAGTTTGTCTTTAAATAGGTGGTTTATAAACTTTGCTGTGCTTCATAATCATTTTGGCAAATTGTTGTTAGATGCTGTCGAGTTGTTCTGACTCATAGGAACCCTAGGAACAACAGAACAAAGCACCGCCTGGTCCTGTGCCATCCTCACAATCATTGCTGTTTGAGCCCATTGTTGCAGCCACTGTGTCAATCCATCTCATTGAGGGTCTTCCTCTTTTTCACTGACTCTCTACCTTACCCCTTTTATGAACAAAATATTTTATGTTTGCAATTTCTTGATGATGTAATTTTTTTTCACTAATGGAATGCATGCTGAATCACTGAGTGTTATCTTTTGTTATGTGATATGGTTTTTTATTAATATTATGAGGTACACATATATACCAGTAAACTGGAAGTAAAATATTTGGAATGAGGCAGGGAAAATTTATTTTTTCTTATCAACTTTTTTCATTGAGTGGATCTTTTGAAAACAAATAGTTGGAATGAGGAAGGGAAACATTATTTTTTCTTATCTTTTTTTGTTATTGTTGTTGAGTAGAACTGTTGAAAACATGAGGTAACACACAAAAGCATCATTGTATAACTGCCCTTACAACTGATTGGCTAATTGTATCAGATCACATGATGGAGAATGATTACATTATTGTATAACTGCCAAACCACATCATTGCATAACTGTCAAAACCACTGTGAATCATGATTCAGCAAGGTGGACACACAACCTGAACCATCACAACAGGATAATACAAATGTCATACCTCCAAACCAATATGAGAATACACAAGCGGAGACATTGCATGAGTCCAGTCTCCTGTAAAGCCCCCAAAGGAAGTGCTGCCGTGGGAATATTACCACTGCAATATATAACCTCTCATTGCAAAACAAGTACTTACAGCTCAGAAACCTGAAGATCAGTACCTGACAATTGCACGAAACTTACATGCAGTACATCAAGGATGCTACAATGTGTGCTTACACTGTATGTCTCTTAAAAATAAGTTTTTCATATGCATATTACCTAATCCCCAAAACTGCATCTACCCAGTAACACAAAGAAAACTGTAAATATTGTTACAAGGCTAATGTCACTGTTGAGAATTACAAGTGGCCAGAAAACAGAAGTGTACTTATTTGTACCCGGTACACAGAGTACACCAAGGATGCATGTTTACAGTGTTTTTCCCCTGAAAATAACTTATGCATTTCAATATTGCCTGACATTGAATACTGTGCATGGAAAATAACACAAAGGAAACAGTAAATGTACATTCAAGACTTATCTCTCTGTATAGAAGGAAAAAAGAGACAAAAGTTATTCACAGTCACTTCTCCTGGCTGCAGCACCTCCTGTAATAACCTCTCACCACCACAGGCACTGACAAATTTCCTTCTGATTTATGAAATTACAAATTTCTTGCCTCGACACCAGCACATATTACAAATGCTACAGAAGCATACTCATAAATCTCAGAGGCAGAAAATATGATTGGCATATACATATATACCATCATACGTAAAAGAGGTATTACCAAGCATGATGTCCTTCTCCAGGAACTGATCCATCCTGATAACATGTCCAAAGTTCATGAGATGTAGGAAGACTCTCCGTCTCTGCTTCCAAGGAGGGTTCTGGCTGTACATCTTCCAAGACAGATCCGTTTGCTCTTCTGGCAGTACCTAATATATTCAATATTTTTTGCAAATATCATAATTGAAAGGCATCAATTCTTCTTAGGTCTTCCTTATTCATTGTCTGGCTTTCACATGCCTATGAGGTGACTGAAAACACCATGGCTTGGGTCAGGCACACCTTAGTCCTCAAAGAGACATCTTTGCTTTTTAACACTTTAAAGAGATCTTTTGTAGGAGATTTTCCCAATGTAATACACTGTTTGATTTCTTGACTGCTGCTTCAGTGGACATTGATTGTGGATCCAAGTAAAATGAAATACATGACAACGTCAATCTTTTCTCCATTTATCATGATGTTACTTATTGGTCCAGTTGTGAGGATTTTTGTTTTCTTTATGTTGAGGTGTAATCCATACTGAAGGTTGTAGTCTTTGATCTTCATCAGTAAGTGCTTTAAGTCCTCTTCACTTTCAGCAAACAAGGTTGTGTCATCTGCATAATACAGGTTGTTAAAGAGTCTTCCTCCAATCCCGATGCCCCATTCTTCTTCATATAGTCCATCTTCTAGGATTATTTGCTCAGCATATAGATTGAATGAGTGTGGTGAAAGGATACAATCCTGATGCACACTTTTCCTAATTTAAACCAGACAATATCCCCTTGTTCTGCTCAAAAGACTTCTTTGTGGTCTATGCACAAATTTCTAATGAGCACAATTAAGTGTTCTGAGACTCCCATTCTTTGCAATGTTATCCATAGTTTGTTATGAGCCACACAGTCAAATGTCTTTTCATAGTCAATAAAACACAAGTAAATTTCTTGGATGTAAATAAAAGGGATGTCAGAAGAGACCTTGAAACTTCCTCTTGAAAGTAGAGTAGCTAAAGTGAATGGGAGAATTGATGAAGTAAAAGAGCTTAGCAGAATATTTCAAAGGGCACCTTGAGAAGACAAAGTAATATATTATAATGAAATGTGCAAAGAGCTAGAGTTAGAAAACCAAAAAGGAAGAATACACTCGGTATTTCTCAAGCTGAAAGGACTGAAGAAAAAATTCAAGCATCGAGTTTCAATTTTGAATGATTCTATGGGCAATTATTGAATGATGCAGGAAGCATCAAAAGTAGATGGAAGGACTATAGAGTCACTGTACCAAGAAGAATCGGTCGATATTTAACTATTTCAGGAGGTACCATATGATCAAAAACCAATGATACTTAAGAAATCCAAGCTGCACTGAAGGCATTGGTAAAAGCAAGCCACCAGTAATTGATGGAATACCAATTGAGATATTTCAAAAAAATGTTGCAATTCTGGAGGCACTCACTCGTCTATGCCAAGAAATGTGGAAGATAGCTACCTGACCAGCCGACTGGAAGAGATCCGCATTCGTGCCCATTCCAAAGTAAGGCGATCCAACAGAATGCAGAAATTATCAATCAATATCATTAATATCACACACAAGTAAAATTTTGCAGAAAATCATTCAAAAAAGTTTGCTGCAGTAAATTGACAGGGAACTGTCAGAAATTATTCAAGCCAGATTTAGAAGAGTACATGGTATGAGGGATATCACTGCTGATGTCAGATGGGTCTTGGCTGAAAGCAGAGAATACCAGAAAGATGTTTACCTGTGTTTTATTGACTATGCAAAGGTTTTGACTGTGTGGATCCTAACAAATTATGGATAACATTGCAAAGAATGGGAATTCCAGAACACTTAACTGTGCTCATGAGGAACCTGTACTTAGACCAAGACAGAGTCATTCAAACAGAGCAAGGGGATACCGCATGGTTTAAAATCAAGAAAGGTGTGCATCAGTGTTGCATCTTTTGCCATACTTATTCAATCCATATGTTGAGCAAATAATCTGAGAAGCTGGACTATATGAAGAGGAATGGGGCATCGAGATTGGAGAAAGACTCTTTTAACAACCTGCAATATGCTAATGATACAACCTTGCTTGCTGAAAGCAAAGAGGACTTGAAGCACTTACTGATGAAGATCAAAGACTACAGCCTTCAGTATGGATTACACCTCAACATAAAAAAAAAAAAAACAAAAAACCAAGAACAAACAAACAAAAAAACCCACCTCACAACTAGACCAATAAGCAACACCATGATAAATGGAGAAAAGACTGAAGTTGTCAAGGATTTCATTTTACTTGGATCCACAATCAATGCCTATTGAAGCAGCAGTCAGGAAATCAAAGGCTGTATTGCTCTGGGCAAATCTGCTGCAAAAGATCTCTTTAAAGTGTTAAAAAGCAAAGATGCCAGCTTGAGGACTAAGGTGTGCCTGACCCAAGTCATGATATTTTCAGTTGTCTCATATGCATGAGAAAACAGGACAATGAATAAGAAAGACTGAAGAAGAATTGATGCCTAAGAATTACGGTGCTGGCAAAGAACATCGAGTATACCATGGACTGCCAGAGGAACGAACAAATCTCTCTTGGAAGAAGTACAACCAGATTGCTCCTTAGAAGGAAGGATGGCGAGATTTCGTCTTATGTACTTTGGACATGTTATCAGAAGGGATCAGTCCCTGGAAAAGGATATCATGCTTGGTAAAGTAGACGGTCAGTGAAAAAGAGGAAGACCCTTGATGAGCTGGATTTACACAGTGGCTGCAACAATGAGTTCAAACATAACAATTGTGATGATGGCATAAACCAGGCAGTGTCTCTGTTGTACATGGGGTCTCTATGAGTCGAAACCGACTAGACAACACCTAACAACACGCAACAAACATCTTTCTGATATTCTCTGCTTTTAGCCCAGATCCCTCTGACATCAGCAATGATATCCCTTGTTCCATGTAGTCTTCTGAATCCTGATTGAATTTCTGAGAGTTCCCTGTCAATGTAGTGCTGCAACCGTTTTTGAATTATCTTCAGTAAAAATTTACTTGTTTGTGATATTAATGATATTGTTCAATAATTTCTGTATTTCGTTCGATCATCTTTCTTTGGAATGGGCAAAATATGGATCTCTTCCGGTTGATTGACAAGGTAACCATCTTCCAAATTTCTTGGCATAAGTGAGTGAGTGTTTCCAGCATTGTATCTGTTTCTTTAATCATCTCAATTGGCAATTCTGAGCCTTATTTTTCGCCAGTGGCTTTAATGCAGCTTGGACTTCTTCCACAGACAAAAAATATTTAGAATTTAGAAAGAGGATATCAGATACTTCTTAAAAGCAAGAAAAAGAAAAATGTTCTGAAGTACTTCGTAGTTTACCAAAACACCTCAGACTTGTGTTTTGAATAGCCTCTGAACCACTAATCCTGTGTATAATTAGCTGAAGTATTATTATCAGCTGTATCATCCATCAAGTCACATTGTAGAGTAAGAGATTGTAGGGACAGGGGTTAAATATTTCTTTGGTGTCTACCAGTTCTTTACACATTTCAGGTATGCCATAGACATTAGTTTACTAGAACTGAAATCTCTCAGATTGACTCCACCCAGTGCTTGAACTGTGATTCTAGGAAGCGGTAGTTCACGTGTTCTGCTCCTGAAAAAAAAGCAAAACTCTAAATTTTATTTTAGTAGGAAAATTGATATTCAAAGTTGCTAGTGGAAGTAATGAGAAAGCAAGTCAATTTACAGTGGACACTCTTTTTTTCTTTGTGGGAAGTGTCCAGAATAGCTCTTTAATTTGTTCATTTAAGGATACCATTCACTCATGATTCTTGGATAACTCAGTCCATGGTAGTAAAGTACATCAAATTGTGATATTGATTATTATGAGGCTTTTGATTAAACAAAGGCTGCCTCGGAGAGGGGTGGCAGAATAAGTGTTTCTGAGTGAGATTATTTTAATATTAAAAATAATTGTGTTGGTTGAACAGAGGAGAGGAAATACATTGAAAATTTCAGAAGGTATCAAGCCCTGGTCCTTAGATCTAAGAAAAGTCTCCTTTAAAATATGGCAACAGGATGCTGGCTCAAGTGAAAGAGAGATAGGAGGGTGTCAGGAAACAGAGACTAGGGGGTCATATAGATAGTGCTGGGACCAGGTATGGCCAATTAACTTTCAGAGACAATGATGCCTGGTATCCAATTTTATACGTTTCTTTTCTATGGTGTTAATTTCCCAATTATATCTTCAAGTAGTTTTTTGTTATCATTGCCTTAGAGAATGAAGAAAGAGCATATGCCCATTTTTACCAGCAAAGGATGGGCAAACAAACCACATAGGCATATTTGGAGAGAAAGGAAATGTCCAGAAATAATGAAAAACAGCTTGAGCCAAAAATTCAAGGGAAGGTATAACAAGTAACAACTAAGATATGTAAGCACTGCCTAGGAATTCTCAGAAAAATTCTGAAGGATGGATCCGATGCAACAGATTGGGACTTTATTTATTTAATTTAGATGTGAAGAGTGGTGTACGCAAAAGTAAGGGACATGTGGTGTGTATGTTGCAGGGTACCAGCTGAAACTACCATATTTAACATTTTGCTACAGACACAATTTATGAACAGAAATTCAAATACTGTACGTATTAAGAAGCCAAACAAAGGTTCAAAAAGTACATGTTTATCCCAGTTTTTCATCTTCTACTTTTATTTTCCTCCAGTGATTGGCTTCTTAGAGACAACCTTAGATAACATAATATCTACTTTCCTACCCTAACTCTCTTCCTTTGGCAGAATCTCCAAAAGGATATCACCAGAGGAGCTTTAGAATTATAGTCTCAGTGACCAAAACAGATTAAAATATACATTAAAAAAAAAAAAAAACAAAAAGAATCATTTCTATTTTAAACATTTAATTGGGATAATATGCTTCTCAGCAAGCTACTAAAATATACTTACCATATATTAAAACTACTAATTAATCCTGAAAAATGTGTTAGCACGTAATTGTGAAGTTTCAGCCACTTAAATAAGCTTCTCAGATAACTTGTGCTAATGGGGAAAAAAATCCAAGAGAAGATATTCTTAGGCAGTAGGTAATATTACACCATTAAATTATCTGTCTATATGTGTGAGTGTGTGCATATGTGTGTATGTGAGTGTGTATATTGATAGACTCTAAATTATTTGGAGGTGGAAAATTTGCTGTTATATAATTGTACTCAGTAAAGATTTATAATTTTGGTGGTAATGATATTATAGAAAACATTGGGAACACTTGTAAAAGTATACACATTACTTTTTCTACTTATTATTCTGCAGCCTACACACACACACACACACACACACAAAGATATATCTAAATGTATATATATGTAAACAATTTTTTCTAGAGTTTCTGTATGAGACAGAGCAAAGACTTGATGATTTCTTACCATTTTCTAAACACTGAGGCTTTTTTTGCATTTGTTTCCTGCATTCGAAACTATTGT
Source organism: Trichechus manatus latirostris (assembly GCF_000243295.1). NCBI lineage: Eukaryota > Metazoa > Chordata > Mammalia > Sirenia > Trichechidae > Trichechus > Trichechus manatus. Next base: position 36,316 of record NW_004444317.1, read on the forward strand.
GACTGTCCTTCTTCCATTCCAGCCTTGTTTTTTGCTCCCTTTCTTCTTTCCCTTTGTCTTATCCAGATTCACCAAGAATGACTTGCAGAATGGCAGAACTTTAGGGAGCTAAGCTACTGTTGTTTGCACTGGATTGTATAGTTTTGTTAAGGGATATTATACAAATTCATCATATCATAGAAGTAGTAGAACTTTCTTGAATATATGTAGCTTCTTTATTTTCTCCAACCTTGCCCTTCATCTAGAAAGGCACTAAAAATTAAGATTTGTTCAAAATTCCCCTGGAGCACAGTATGACCACTAAGTCACACATTCTTTGCTCAGGACTTCATGGTGTCTTTTTCTCATAATCTCAATTTCCAATTCCACTGTAGTTGTCTTTTCAGAAAGGATTGCATAGCATAAAAGGTACTAGTAAAATTCACAGAAAGAAAAAATAGTTACCTGGGTACATTTTAAAAATTCTTTTAGTTCTTGTCAATGTTTGCTTTTTTATATTAAAACACTCAGAGAAACTCTTCTTCTTAAATACGTTACAATGTTAATACACCAGCAAGTTAGGGAGGTCTTTTTTTAATTTCATGGGTAATTTTCCATAGGTTGAGTTTGAGCTGAAAGATTATAAGTCAAAGCAACAGTTGTTTTATTCTCCAAGACAGGATTTTGAAATTTAGCAAATTTGGACAAGAGAAAACATCTGGTTGTATAAAATGCGAGATAGCAAGTAGCCCTTTATTTTCTTTAGAGAGGGGGAAGTAAATTGGCAAAAAAATCAAAAGTTGTTAAGACAGTAGATTTGAGAGACTTTTTACATTCAAAATTATAAGATGGTTTGGTTGTAACTATCCAATATATCTAGCTCTAGATTTGAATATTCCACATGTTCAAAATTGTAAACAATTCCCTAAAACGTAACTTACTAACAATTTTAACATAGGAGCATGCATTATTCAACCATGCTATGTGATACAAAGAAGCATTACATTTCATCTATGCTTTTGATTAGATAAATAAAATATAATACAACGGTAGAGCAGAGTGATCAGAAACATGTTCTCTAGAGCTAGAATCTGTGGGTTCAAATCAAAACCAAGATGTGGATAAGTTATTAAAATCTGTCTATGCCTCAGTCTTCTCATGAGTTAAATGGGGCTACATCACAGAGTTGATATGAGAATTTAATATGCATTAATTCAAGTGTTCAGAAAAGAATCTGGCACATAGTGTTATGTAAGTGTTAAGCTGCTATTATTTTTACTTCAACCTACTTCCTAAAATGAACAAATGTAACTATCTGATTTGGAGAAACTAAGCAAGACATCAAAAGAAATTGAAACACACTAGTAGTGCTTTATGAACCTGCTCAAATTTATGACTGGGCTCAAATGTATAACTGCTCCTCTTCACCAACAGAGACTAGGTCATTATTCTTGAAATATAAACTCAGTGCTGGTTGTCCTTAACCAGTTCTAAATTATTTATTTATGTGGTTACCGAATTAAAACTTGAGTTTCCTCATTGTAGAATGTCTTTCATGGAGGTAGTGTCCACATCCGTGTTGATAATATTTTATCATTGGTGTCTATTATTTTACCTTGCATTATAGCGAAATTCAGAGATTAACCATTGAATAAACTGTATAATAACAATAGCTATGATAATAATGAGACTCATTTCACACTTAAATATGACAGCCACTGTTTAAAGCCTTTCTACATTAATTCAATTGCTGTGCTTTAGATCACTTTTATGTAAAACATAATAATAATGTCCACTGTCATGAACCATAAAAGTTTTGAGATTTTTGCCCTCCTTGAAAGCTAACTGGTTATCCTGCCCTACCTTCATGGATCCTGGTAGAAGACATAAGACTCCGGGGTCAGAGATGAAGCAATAACAGTAACTAGGGTTATCAGTATTTTTATGCTGGTTCCCTGAGCCTCAGTTCCCACAGGGATATGCAAAGATGGTAGGATGACATCTGTCTTAGTCATCTAGTGCTGCTATAACAGAAATATGACAAGTGGATGACTTTGACAATGAGAAATTGATTTCTTCACAGTAAAGTAGGCTGTAAGTCCAAATTCAGGGCATCAGCTCCAGGGGAAGGCTTTCTCTCTTTGTCGGCCTTCTCATCAATCTTCCCCTGGACTAGGAGCTTTTCAGCGCAGGGCCCTGGGTCCAAAGGAAGCTCTCTGCTCCGGCCACTGCTTTCTTAGTGGTATGAGGTCCCCCATCTCTGCTCACTTCCCGTTCCTTTTTATCTCTTGATTTTAGGTAACCTGAATCTTTTATAATGAGCCATAAGCATGCCTTCCCTTTTGCTCTGAAAGGAGACTTCTCTTTATTATACAGGACACTCTGCAAGGCTGTCCCTTGCTCTGGAGGGAAACACTATCTCTATTTTCCAAGGCTGAACTTTACACAAACATCCTTGAAATATATTCTGGAACAATGGGCAGTCGGTATCTCACTCACAAGATAAGCAAAAATGTGAGGGGCTTACAGAGAAGTATCTCCCAACACTCACCTTTACAGGTTTTCTATGAGGATTAAGTTAATATGAAAAGTGTCTGTGTTGGTTTTCTATGTCTGCTGTAACAAAATATCACAATGTAGGTTATTTTTTTGTCTAACAGACCTAGAGGCTAGGAGTCCAAATTCAGGGTTATGGCAGGGTCATGTTCCCTGTTCCCTCTATGGGGAGATCCTTTCTTGTCTCCTCCAATGTCTGGTAGCCTAAGGTATTTCTTGGCATGCCTTGGCTTTCAGATATATTTTCACATGGCTGTCTTCTCCCTGTGCTTCTTTCTGTGTTTTTCTTTTTTATAAGGATAGTACACAGATAGTATTTGGACTCATCCTGCTCTGGTATGACCTCATATTAACCTAAGCAGCATCTTCAAAAACTCTATTTCCAAACAAGGTCATGTTCACAGTTACTTTGTTTAGGAGTTCAACATTTCTTTTGGTGGGGCACCATTCAATCCGCAACAATACCAAAGGTAAAATTTTAAGAAAACAGATCTGGATGCTGCCAACATGGAACACATACTATAACGAGAAAACTCACATTGCAAACAAATAACAACAAAAATAAATGATTTAGAGCTAAGTAAGTGCAACCAGTCCTTAATTAGTCTTTGGTGGTCTGGAAGGCTCTCCCTGAGGAAATTAAATGTGTCCTGAGAGGTAAAACATGAACAGAAGTTTAATAGGCAAATGACATTGGAAATGGAGAACATTCCAAGCACACAGATCAAAAGTGCCTAAATTTGGAAGGAACACAGTAGCCTCAAGAACTGAAAGCACATAGATGTGGCTCAAGTGCAGAGAAACCAGAAAAGAGAAGCAAAGTATGAGCCTGAAGAACTGGATTAGCCCAGATCAGGGAAGGGACTTGTTGGTTATGGCAGTATTTGGTCCTGATTCTATGGGCTATGAAGTGGTATAAGTGAGAGAAGGCATACTTATCGTTCAGTGACAAATCAACCAGGACTGTAACTCAGTTCGTTTTAGTCACTCAATCACTATTCTCTATTATTCACAGAAAACTGAGTGCATTACAAACCCCGGCTGCTTCTTTCCCTGGTAGACTAAATTAGGTCAAAGTAACTATGTTATCTTGAATAATTCAGACAAAATTTTCAGGCAAGTTTAAACCCAAGAATACTGGGGAGAAGAAAAAGGCTACAAAGTGCTAATTATTCCCTGAAATTACACATGGATTTTGTCATATTTTAAAAATGGAAGTTATCCTGCTCTCTACTCGGAAATGGTGAATTATTTGTGGGAAAAAAAGTGATGAAAGAACTATTTTGATGAGGTACACACAAGGGGAAAATGAGTTTTATCAACCGAGTTATCTATTTCCAATTTAAGTTGAGAAGTTAAAGAACTATACAGATTGCAAGCAGTCTGGTTGAACAGGCTCTGCGTTAGAGTTAGTGCTTTGAAATAATTGCTGACTGCAGTAACTGTTGGGCAGGCTAAGTTCTGAATTTGTTTCAAAGCCTCTAGAGGCAGAGAGAGTTTTATTATGTTGATTTAGGTCCACAGAGACTTAATTTCCCCTCATTATCCAAAAGTGAATACCCTAGAGTAATATTCATCAAGAAGAACAGAAGGGGAATATAGAATTTAAATAAATAAATAGATATGTAATAATATGAATGTAGGGGATAAGGTTCGTGTGTAATCTCCCTGAAATAAAATGTGGGCATTTTTATTTGCTACGTAACATTTTCGGAGCAAAGGAAATCTTAATAATTTATCATAGTCCAAGTTCAAAGAAACAGAATTAAAAAATACATATTTTATTACTTGTACATTGGATCTTTTGCCCAGTTATAGTAAGTACCTTGTGACAACTTCCCAATTGTTTTCTGTAGTATTTTGCCACCATAACCAAGACTGCTAGGAAGATTACAGATGGGTAAGAAACAACTGTTAATCCATGATGAAATTATGAAAGAATTATTGAGGACATGTTGTTGGACTTAAATTACTCTTAAACAAAGAATTTGGTGCTGCCACAAGCTTCAGATGAATATATGTAGCAACAAAAAAATGCTAAAATAAGTATAGGGTGGAGGGGGAGGGAGGAGAGCAGTTAGCACTGTTGCAAGAAAACCAAAGTGGCAATAAAAAAAAATTCATACCTCATCCATGTATATGTATAATTTTTGGCCACGGTATTCTTACAAGTGTTCTCTGCAGAATAAGAATTAATGTTTAGTGTGTAGATAAATTTTCATGAGTATATACCATGATGTGTACACTATTAACAGGTGTATGTGTCTTCTGATAATAGTCATGTAAATAAACCAGATAAATCTAATAGGGCTATAAAAAGTACTAATAAACAGTATTAATTATATTATAATTATTAATTCAGCAGATATTTATGCATTCTTAATATTAAGCTGCTTAAGCAACAATGGGCTGAAGCATAACAGCCACTATGAGGGTGGCACAGGAGCAGGCAGTGTTTTGTTCTGTTGTACATAGAGTTGCTATAAGTCAGAACCAACTCAACTGCACCTAGCAACAACAATATTAAGCTGGCCAACTGAATGGAAAAGATCCATATTTGTGCCCATTCCAAAGAAAGGTGATCCAACAGAATGCAGAAATTATTGAAAGATATCATAAATATCACACAGAAGTAAAATTTACTAAAGATAATTTAAAAATAGTTGCAGAAGTACATCAACGGGCTTGTTGTTGTTAGGTGCCATCAAGTCATTTTCAATTAAGGTAACCTTATATACAGCAGAACGAAACCCTGTCCAGTCCTGCTGCATCCTCACAATTGTTATGCTTGAGCCCATTGTTGCAGCCACTGTGTCAATCCATCTCTTTGAGGGTCTTCCTCTTTTTCGCTAACACTCTACTTTACCAAGCATGATGCCCTTCTCCAGGGACTGGTCCCTCCTGATAACATGTACAAAGTATGTGAGACGTATTCTCGCCATCCTTGCTTGTAAGGAGCATTCTGGCTGTCCTTCTTCGAAGACAGATTTGTTCATTCTTCTGGCAGTCCATGGCATACTCAATATTCTTCACCAACACCATAATTCAAAGGTGTCAATTCTTCTTCAGTCTTCCATATTCATTATCCAGATTTGGCATGCATAATGAGGCAATTGAAAACACCATGGATTGGATCAGGAGTACCTTACTCTTCAAGGTGAAGTTTTTGCTTTTTAACACTTTAAAGAGGTCTTTTGCAGCAGATTTGTCAAATGCAGTGTGTCATTTGATTTATTGACTGCTGCTTCCATGCTGCTGATTGTGGATCCAAGTAAAATAAAATTCCTGACAACTTCAATCTTTTCTTCACTTATCATGACTTTGTTTATTGGTCATCAACAGGGAACTGCCAGAAATTCAAGCTGAATTCAGTACAGGACATAGAATGAGGGCTATCATTGCTGACAACTTGAATCTTTTCTCCGTTTATCATGATGTTGCTTATTGGTCCAGTTGTGCAGATTTTTGTTTTCTTTATGTTCAGGTGTAAACCACACTGAAGGCTACGGTCTTTGATCTTCATCAGTAAGTGCTTCAAATCCTCTTCACTTTCAGCAAGCAAGATTGTGTCATCTGCATAGCACAGGTTGTCAATGAGTCTTCCACCAATCTTGATGCTAAATTCTTCTTCATATAGTCCAGCTTCTCGGATTATTTGCTCAGCATACAGATTGAATAAATATGGTGAAAAGTTACAACCATGACACACATCTTTCCTGACTTTAAACCATGCAGTATCCTCTTGTTCTGTTCGAAGGACTGCCTCTTGAACTATGTACAGGTTCCTTATGAGTACAATTAAGTGTTCTGGAGTTCCCATTCTTTGCAATGTTATCCATAATTTGTTATGATTAATTTATGATCATAATATAGGGCCTACAGAAAGGGTCAAATGGCAAGAAAATCTGAGTGGCCTCTAAAATTCTGGGAGTGGTCCCAGACAAAAGCTAGAAGACAATAGGGCATCAGTCCTACAATCACAAGGAATTAAATTTTTCCGGTAACCACTTAAGCTTAATAGAAGACCCCTGAGCTGTAGAAAGGAAAGCAGCCTGGCTGACACCTTGATTGCAGCTTCATGAGGCCCAGAACAGAGGATGCAATTCAGCTGTGCCCAGGCCTCCCCTCAACAGGAATTGGAAAATAATAAATGTATGTTGTTTTTAGTCACCGAGTTTATGGTAATTTGTTATGTGGCAATAGAAGAGAATAATGCTGTTCTCTGCCTAAAACCCAAAAGACAAAGACACACCTTGGTTCCTTTCCTATCAGCAGTCCCTTCAGACTTCTGGCAAGCCACACATTCTCAGCTCATCGTGATTGTCTTTGGTTATTCCCTACCAAACCCCACAAGCTGATTGTCCTTTGAGGACCAGCCCTCTTTGGAATCTCATTTGACTAGTGTCAGACTGTTAGTCACTCTCCCTAGGGGCCATAAAATTGCTTATTTCTCTCACTTTTTGATTTTATTAAAGAACCTCTCCTTCCAAGAGCTGGGGATGGAAAAACACTAAGTAGACAATAAATAAGTGGTAACGTTGGTGAATGATAAGTCAGTACACAATACTGGGGAAGCCAGCACAACTTGTACAAGGCAAGGTCATGGAAGCTCCAAAGACACATCCAAACTCCCTGAGGGAACAAATTGCTAGGCTGAGGGTTGTGGGGACCATGATCTCGGGGAACATCTAGCTCAATTGGCATAATATAGTTTATGAAGAAAATGTTTCACATTCTACTTTGGTGAGTAGCATCTGGGGTCTTAAAAGCCTGTGAGCAGCCATCTAAGATACTCCATTGGTCTCACCCCTTCATGAGCAAGGGAAAATGAAGAAAACTAAAGACGCAAAGGAAAGATTAGTTCAAAAGACTAATAGACCACAACTACCATGGCCTCCACCAGACTGAGTCCAGTACTAGATGGTGCCCAGCTACCACCACTGACTGTTTTGACAGGGATCACAATAGAGGGTCCTGGTCAGAGCTGGAGAAAAATGTAGAACAAAATTCTAAGTCATAAAACGAGACCAGACTTAACTGGCCTGACAGAGACTGGAGAAACCCTGAGAGTATGGCCCCCAACACCCTTTTAGCTCAGTAATGAAGTCACTCCCGAGGTTCACCCTTCAGCCAAAGATTAGACAGGTCCATAAAACAAAACAAGACTAAAGGGACACACCAGCCCAGGGGCAATGACTAGAAAGCAGGGGAAAAAAAAAAAAGAACCCCTCAAGAATCAATCAAGCTCTTTTCCCAGGATTCTATGTAGCTGCCATCACAGGCAAGCTTGTAGTTCCTGCCTCTGCTAGGGGTTAATCATGGCAGAAAAGAGTGTATGAGTATTTTTGTACATTTGTTGCCTTTCTGTGATGTTTCTTGTGATTGTTTAGTCCTATTTAAACTTGTATAGTTTTATTTTCTGAATAATTAACTTTTCAAGAGTTATTCATTTCAGTATTAGCGTCTCATGAGACATGCTTGATTTAGATGTTTTAAATTACTTTTGTTGCTACTGTTGTTGTTGTAATAGTGATGAATCCAGACTCATATTTTCCAGTTTATATGGTCTCATGCAAAGAAGTAGAATGTAAGTAACTAAAAGTAATTAAAAGAGGAAAGAGGCAAGGTGGGAAAAGAAATTCTAATTTCTTACTTGAATTGTTCATTAAATGTTATATACTAAATTATCTCCACTAAAAAATGTATATTGAAGTCCTAACTCCTTGTACCTGTTAATGTAATTTTTTTAAAGAAATAGGGTCTTTGAAGATATTATCAGTTAATGTGAGGTCATAGTGGAGTAGGTGTGTCCTACTCCAGGACCAATCAATCAGAGCGGTGTCCTTATAAAAGAGGAAAAGTAATAGAGACAGAGAGAAATGAGGGAAAAATTCCATGTGAAGATCCATCCACAAGCCAAGGAACACGAGAAGCTACCTGAAGCTGAGAGAGACAAGAAACAATCTCCCCCTAAAGACTTCAGTGAGAACATGGCACTGCCAGCCCTCAAAATTCAAACAACTAGCTTCCAGAACTGTGAGATGGTACATTTCTGTTGTTTGAAACCAACTACTTGGTGATATTTTGTTACCACAGACCTGGGAAACTAATAAATTAAATATTTCAAAAGATCTAATTCAAACTTTTCCCAGTAACACATTTTTCTTAATATTCTTCAGTCCTCTCCCAATTCACACTACTCAAGACTCATTCTCCATGGCCAGCATTCCACCTCAATCATCTGAATCTGAGCCAAGTGCTCCTTTCTCTTCTCCTTTCTCCAGTAACTCATTCTTAGTTTTTCTGGTCTTATCTCTTTCCATCAAATTTCATATTATAGTTTTCAATATTTCAGCAATCCCTCTAATACTCTTCTCGAAGAAAGAATGGGGCGTGTGTGTGGAGAAGTCACTTGAGCTAAATAACATTTTGTTTGTTTGTATCCAATAGATGAAAGGTAACCAGTAAACCAATTGCCTTCAAGTTGATTCTAAGTCATGGTGATTTCGGGCGTCAGAATAGAATTGTGTTCCATAGGATTTTCAATGGCTGATTTTCCGGAGTCGAACAAAGAACATTTCTCCTGAGGCATCTCTGAGTAAACTCGAACCTCCAGTCTCTTGGTTAGTAGTCAAGCTCATTAAACATTTGTATCACCCAAGGACTCCAGAGGAGGTATTAAACAAACAAACTAACAAACCTATTGCTGTCAAGTTGATTCTGACTCATAGTGACCATATAGGACAGAGTAGAACTGCCCCATAGGACAGAGTAGAACTACCCTATAAAATTTCCAAGGAGTGGCTGGTGGATTTCAACTGCCAACCTTTTGATTAGCAGCTGAGCTCTTAACCACTATGCTACCAGGGCTTCAGAGGAGGTACAAAGGCTGATAATTACTTATTGATGGTAGTTTTCTTTCTCTCTTTCTTTTCTTCCTCCTTTTTTTCTTTCTGTATTTCCTTCTTTTTTAGTTTTTAAAAATTTTGTGTATCAATACATTCACTTAAAATTTCTGTATTAAAAAAACAAACCAAACTCACTGGCATCAAGTTGATTCCAATTCACAGCAACCCTATAGAACAGAATAGAACTGCCCCATGGGAATTCCAAGGCTGCAATCTTTACAGAAGCAGACTGCCATATCTTTCTCCTGTGGAGCAGCTGGAGTGTTTGAACCACTGACTTTTTGGTTAGCAGCTGAGCTCTTAACCACTGTGTCACCAGGACTGCGGCCTTCCTGGATTAGTACTTGCTAAAAGGATTCAGCATTTGAATTGATGTCTCTGGGAACGCTTCTTCAACATTTTCTAGCTATCAGTAAAGCTTCTCATCCAGAAAATGAGCCAGTTATATATTTCCCTTTCAATTGAGTTAATGTAGTGTAGTGCTCAGAAGCATAAATACATAGATTGTGTCCTATGGTACAATAGCAGAGAGCAAGCAACCCAGAATGGACTATGGAGAAATACTGATCTACTTTGCATCCTCATTCAGGTAACCTGATTTTCCATGAGCTTCCCTACAATATTTAAGCTGCAAGAGCCTAACTGGAACCTGGTTTAAATTGTGCTTTTCCAGTTTGTGTTCTTTATGTACAGTATGTTGATATAAACCAACAGGGGCTCATAATGAATAAAAACAGGAAGAAAAAGAAAAAGAAAACAAACAAAATACAATCAGAGTACAAAATGTTAACCTGCACAGTCAAGAGGCATGTGTTTTTTTCTCATTTTCTTCTAAAGGGTTTAACTAGTGGACACACAGAAGTCAAACTCTGCATTTATAATAAAATACATTGTAGGTAAGAGGAAAGAGAAACAGCCATAACATCAGTTAAAACACACACATACAAGAAAAAGGAATACCAAAACATAGTGCTGATCATATAAAGGCCTTTAGATATTTTATATGACGTTTTGTGGTGTTTAAGACATTGACTTTCCCATATACATACATGTATGTATAAGTATCTATGGAGCCCCAGTTGCATAGTGGTTAAGTCAGCAGTTCGAATCCACCAGCCGCTCCTTGAAAACCCCGTGGGGCAGTTCTACTCTGTCCTATAGGGTTGCTATGAGTTGGAATCTGCTTGACAGCAGTGGTTTTGTTTTGTTTTTGTTTTGGTATACACATACATATACACATATGTACGTTACATATACAGATATGTATATATCTATATATTTTGTGAATGACTACATTAACTATGTGAACTACACACTGGACGGCTGGATAGTGTTTGTAAAACAAGCAAGCCTGCCGGGTTTAATCAGCACAAGCAATAAGTCTCTTTAAATCTGCTACTAACAGCATTTTGGCATATTTTATTAGTGGATATTTAAAGACTCCTTTGAATTTTTAGAATCCATTGCTGCCACTTTCCTTACAAGTGTTGATACAGCAATATTCTAACTGACCTACATTCTCCAGATTACTTTAATATTGTACAGTTACCCTTCTTACTACTAAAAGAATGAAGTTGGAAGATTAGTCATTGTTTTTTTTTTCCTAGGACTGTGGTCAAATATATTCTTTTCCAAAGCACTCCATTCAGAGCAACCTCTCTATACTTGGATGAAATAAATCCACTAGCTTGCATAACTCCTCAGTTAAGTATCAAACTCAAACAAAATCATCCACTATGTGCTGTTGCACTGCGACACTCTTGTTTTCCCTTCACTAGAGTCTGTGACTTCTGTCAGGACTGAAGGATCTTCAAGGAGTGTGTAAGTATCTGTGTGCGACAGGGGCAGGGGGTCAGAGCCTCACTTTCTTTTAAACAAACTGGCCTGTGCAAAACATGCCAGTCAAAATTTTACTTCTGAACTACAATCTCACTTTTTTCATGGATTAAATTTTTTTTTTTTTGTCGTGAATGTATGGTTCCATTTCTTGTGCCAAGATGGTACTAGTAGAGATGATTTTGTGGGTATCTGTCAATGTGTGTGTGTGTCTGTGTGTGTATGTGAAAAGGAACAGTTACTATTCACTATTTTCAACATTGTCCGTAGATCAAATGCAACCTGTGTTTGCAATGGCAATCACTATTTGTAGAGTCTGGCCTAGGCTCTGTGCTGCCTCTTCAGTTTGTAGTCTACCCAGTACTTTTGTTGATAAGTCTCCTTATTTAGATTATTCTGCCATAGACATATATGCTTGCATCCTATTTGCTAGCTGTCTTAGTTATCTAGTGCTGCTATAACAGAAATACCACAAGTGGATGGTTTTAACAAAGAGAAGTTTATTTCCTTACAGTAAAGTAGGCTAAAAGTCCAAATTCAGGGTGTCAGCTCCAGGGGAAGGCTTTTTCTCTCTCTCAGCCTTCTCATCATTGTTCCCCGAGACTAGGAGCTTCTCCGCACAGGAACCCCATGTCCAAAGGACACACTCTGCTCCTGGCACTGCTTTCTTGATGGAATGAGTTCCCTCTTCTCTCTGCTCACTTCTCTCTTTTATATCTCAAGAGATTGCCTCAGGACACAATCCAATCTTGTAGATTGAGTCCTACCTCACTAACACAACTGCCACCCATCCGCCCTCATTAACATCATAGAGGCAGGATTTAAAACATACAGGAAAATCACACAATACCAGGAATCATGGCCCAGCCAAACTGATACACACATTTTTGGGGGGACATAATTCAATCCATGACATTCCACCCTTTGGCCTCCAAAAAATCACATCCTTGCAACATGCAAAACATATTCACTCCATCATATCACAGCCAAAGTCTTAACTCTAAGTCCAAAATCCAAAAATTCCTCTTCATCTGTGAAATCTAAAATACAAGTTATCTGTTTCCAAAGGTACAATGGCAGAACGGGCACAAGCGAGACATTTGCATTACAAATGGGAGAAACTGCAGGGAAAGAAGGAATAACAGGCACCAAGCAAGTAAGCAGAACACATTACATTAGCCCTCAAGGCTTTGGAAATAATATTCTGTTCTCTGAGACAACTTACACAACGGCCCTCCCTCCATACTCTAGGTATTGGCCACACTCTCCAGATTTTGAGTGGAGGCCCCTCGTAGTCCATGCTTCAGCAACCCAGCCAAACAATTAGATTCTTTCCTAACTTCCTGAGCTGAAACATTGAATGAAGAATCTGTGCTTAGTGGACCCATATCAATAAACTCAGACTGATCCATCTTTATGTTCTTTGCAGCATTATCCCACACCCTTAATAGCCATTCCCACACGTATTCCCCAGGTTTCTGTTTGTACATATTAGAAAACTCAAGTAGTTCTTTTGGAGTGTAGCGTACCTCCTCCTGGGTCACACTCTGTACTTCACCTTTTGGGGCTCACTGGGACTTAAGTCTAGTTATAGGTCTAGAAGCTAGAATGTGGAATTCTTTTGAGAACATTCAGCATTGTCTCATAAAGCATCTGCCTCAGGCGATGCCCCAGGCAATGACTCAAGCAAGGGCTCTTTAGAAACAGCTGGGCTAGGGCTAATCTCATTAGATGGGAGTGGTGGGGCTAAAGGCTTTTCTGCCCCAGGTGATGCCCCAGTCAATGGAAAACTACAGCAACCTAATTCCAACATGACTACTAATGACCCAGACCCTTCAGGAATAAAGGTTTGGGTCACCCCACCAGGCAAAGAACCATGACCAGCCAAGGTACTTGCTGAGGGCAAAAGAAATACAGAATGGGTGGTGGAAGAAGGTAGTTCTAAATACCAGTTATGGCCCATGGACTGTAATTGCTCTGAGTAGTTCTGTTTTGTATGTGTGCATCTAATATTTTTGTTTCCTTCACTTATAAAATATAAGATGTAAACAGGGCTAGTGCGTTTTCGATTGTATGCATGTTAGTTGTATCATGTTAGGTGTAAGTATGACTTTGTAATCATCTTTATTCAGAGATTATGTATGGTTTCAGGAGAATATGTACAGGTGCCAAGTTGACAAGGGGTAGACTGTGATGGTTAAGATTGTATGTCAACTTGGCTAGACCATTATTCTCAGTATTTTAGCAGTTGTATAATGTTGTGATCACCCCCATGATGGAATCTGCTGAGTGGTACTGGTGGAGGCGAGGCCTGTGGCAGCTCACGGCCCTCTCAGTTTCATCTCTCTGCCTTCTGCTGGTTGCTTTCTGCCTGCTTGCCTTGCCAAGGTTTTTGGCTTGTTCTAGACTCAGCAGTTGCCTCTTGTTGTCTCACTTCTGGTTCATGGGACTTCAGCTAGCAGCTTACGTGTTGATCTTGGAATTTGTCGCACTTCTCAGCCTGTGATCAAGAGTCCGGTTCCCTGACCTGCTGATCTTGGGTTGCCAGCCCCTGCAGCTACATGAATCAGGAGAAACCTTGTGGTCTTTTCTGCTGATCTTGGAATTCATTGACCTTCACCGCCTGTGAGTGGGAGCCCCTCTCCAACCTGCTGACCTTGGGTTCACCATCTTCTGCAGCTACGCAAACTGGGAGAGACCTCTACCCTGATCTGTGGACTTGGGACATTTTAGCCTCTACAAATGCGTGAGCTATTTCCTTGGTATAATCTCTCTATATATATATTTATACGCTTTACCGGTTTTGCTTCTCTAGAGAACCCAGCCTAAGACACTAGCCTACAGATGTCCAATTTTTACTGTGTAGTTAGTCTCTTAAGGAGTTTTCTCTATTCTTCCTGTCTGTAGCTGTTCCATTTCAGATCACTAATATGTAGAACCCAAGAATCAGATAGTTGCCAGGTTTCTGTATGGAGGCAGTTAAGAATAGGAAGAGCAAATTAGTAACCAAAAAACCCTGAACATACTTCCACTGAAAATATTTACCAGAACTTGAGAATGCTATGTTATATCAATGTGCCTTTTTTATCTATTCTGTAAAATACGTATAATGCTGAGTACCTAACTTAAAGTTTCAGTTGTAATATTACAAGGAGAAAATACACAATTAAATATTACAACTGAAAAATATAATGAGTTTAGTAAGAATCTAGAAGGTATCAGGAGAGAAAGACCTTAGAATTAGAGTGGAAAGAGCTCTGGACTGCGTTAGGAGATAATTCTCTACGAGTCTTTTATGTTTTTGCAGTTCTTGTGAGTGGAGACACTGATTCTATTTTTTCCAGAGAATCTTTTCCAGGATGTTTATGTCACAAACTTAGAAGATAGAGATGACTTCCTCTGGAGCAAGGAAATTATTTTTTTTCTTTACTCTCCAATGTAATAAAGATAATGCCTCACTCTAAGGGAAAGTCAGGCAGGCTTACTGCCCTTTATAAAATATTTGGCTTCCCTAAACTCAGGACTATAACAAAATACACTGCATGATCAGGTATCGTCTGGCCTTCTTCATGTCACCCTGTGCAAATTGGAACTCAGGAAACAAGCAGAAATGCTGATACTCCAACTATTCCTATACCCTTGAGTAATAAGCTATCCTTTGCCTCTGATCCAGAAGTCTCAGTTCTTTGGCCAGCATTCATGTAACTGTGGCAGACCTACCTAATAACTTGTAGGCAGGTTAAATCTCGAACTTTTCCGTTTTGGCAGACAGGGGCCTAGATTTTACTTCAGTATTTGTAATCGATATCTCTTTAAATTAGAACAATTTGCTTAAACTTATCAAGTTTCAGATTTTCCACATCATAAAATTAGAGATTTGTCCTGACATTTTCTAAATTAAATCAAGTTTTGAAAGGCAATGTTCCTAGAAGTGCACTTCTTGACAAATGGGGAAAGAGAGAGATTTGTACTTCCTGAACTGTTTCTAATGGAGTGGTTTCAATGCCAGTTAGTAGATATGTGATCTGGGGAAGCTGATCAACTACAATAATTTGATATTTTATAAATATCAGAAGGCTATATTAAGAACTATAGGTTTCCAAATTAATTTTTCATATAGTTTATGGTAAAAGCAATTATCAGACTTAATTCTATCCTTCAAATATGTATTTATTTGCAAACTGGTACATAAAGAGTCACAAACATTATACAATATGTTTTATAAATTTCTAGATCTCCTTCCTCACATTTTTTTTTTTTCTTCAACAGTACCTTGTATGAAAAGTAAATTTAAAAAAATAGTAATGCTATGTCAGTGGCAGGATTCAGCCCACAATATAATTAAAATCAGGCAGGAGGAACACTCCGAGAAGACAAAAAAAAAAAAAGCATGAAGACACATGATACCAATGAACAAATAGCAAAATGTTCAATTTAAACCCAAGGAGTACTGCCCAGTATTTTGTCTAGACACCAAATGTAAATTGTCCAAACACCGCAATTATAAGGCAGAGGTTACGATATTGGATAAAAAGCAAGACCCAACTATGTATTGCCAAAAACCCCAAAAAACTAGTATAAAATCAGAAATAGATTAAAAGCAAAAAAGTAAAAGACTTCTTTTTAAATGTACCATACTAAAAACTAATCAAAAGAAAGCTGAATTGTTATATTAATCTCAGTAAACATAAGATTTCAACATAAAGAATAACACTAGGGATAGAGAGAGACATGAAATAATAATCGCTAGAACTGGAAGGAGACACGAACAAATCTACTATTACAGGTGGAGATGCAACACTCAAAATGGATTGTAGACCTAAACTAAGAGTGAAAATCATAAAATTTCTAAAAGGAAACATAGGAGAAAATCTTGGTGACCTTAATTTTGTTGAAAATTCTTAAATAAATAACAAAAGCACAAACAAACAAAAAAAGAAAAAGATAATAATAATGAAATGATGTTGTTAGGTGCTATCCAGCTGGTTCCGACTCATACTGACCCTATGTACAACAGAACAGAGCACTGCCCGGTCTGACTCCATCCTCAGGATTGTTGCTATGTTTGAGCCCATTATTGCAGCCTCTATGTCAATCCATCTCATTTGAAAGTCTTCTTTTTCGATGACCCTCTAATTTACCAAACATGATGTCCTTCTCCAGGGACTGGTCCCTCCTGATAACATGTCCGAAGTACGTGAGACAAAGTCTCATCATCCTTGCTTCTAAGGAGCATTCTGGCTGTACTTCTTCCAAGACAGATTTGGTCGTTCTTTTCTGGCATTCCACAGTACATTCAATATTCTTCACCAACACTATAATTCAAATGCATCAATTCTTCTTTGGTCAGCCTTAGTAATTGTCCAGCTTTTGTATACATATGAGGCGATTGAAAATACCATGGTTTGGGCCAGGCACACCTTAGTCCTCAAAGAATATCTTTGCTTTTTTAACATTTTAATAATGAAATGGGTTTTCTAAAATATAAACCCTTTTATTAAACACAAACACAGTTAAGTAAATGAAAATACAAACTACAGATTGGCAGAAAGCATTTTCAGAACATACATGTAACAATGATTTTGTATCTAGAATATATAAAGAACTCTTACAATGCAATTATAAAGCCAACAACCCAGTTTAAAAAGGGGCAAAAACTTCATCAAAGAATCTATACAGTCAGTACCTAAGCACAAATAAAGATATTCAGAATTGTTACTTAGAGAGATGCAAATTAAAACCACAATGGGTTTCTACTACACACTGAATATAACTAAAATTGAAAAGACTGAGCATGTCAAATGATGCCAAGGATATGGGTCATCTGGAAATCTCAAACACTGCAGAAGGAATGAAAAATGGTACAACCACTTAGCAAAATTGTTTGACAGTTTCTTAAAAAGTTCAGTATAACCTACCATATGACCTAGTCAATCCAATCCTAGGTATTCACCAAAGAGAAATAAAAATATATGCCCATACAAGGACTTTTACTTGAATATTCATAGCAACTTTATTTACAATAGGCCCAAACTGGAAACAATCCCATGTCTATCAACAAGTGAATAGATAAATTCTGGTACATTCATACAATGGAATACTAAACCAGTACCAGTTGCTGACAAGTCAATTTCTACTCATGGTGACTCTATGTGTTTCAGAGTAAAATTGTGCTCCATAGGATTTTCAGTGACTGATTTTTCAAAAGTAGATCACCAGGTCTTTTTTCTGAGGTACCTCTTGGTAGACTCGAACCTCCATTCTTTCAGTTAGCAGCCAAGCTCTTTAACCATTTGTGCCACCCAGAGACTTCAGTGGAATACTACTCAGCAAGAAAAATGAATCATCTATTGATACATACACCATCGTGAATGACTCTCAAACTAATTATACAGAGTGAAAAAAGACACACAAGAAAAGAGTACAAATTCTAGAAAATTCAAACTAATCTACAGTGACAGAAAGTAGACCAGTGATTTTCTGAAGATGGGAGAAGAGGGTATGGGAGGTTATGGAAGGAGATATTACAAACGGCATCAGGACGTATTTCTGAGTGATGCATATATTCATTATCTTATTTGTACACTTTAAATTGTATACTTCTAAAATGTACAATTTGTTGTATGTCAATTATATCTTAATAATCTGTACAGAAGAGCAAAATTCTCTGGGCAGAAGATCTGATCAGAATCAAATATTATATTCTGAAAGGAATTGACTCCTGGGTGATCTAGATTCTTTGCTACTGCTCATACTAAGGTAAAGTATGTCCAACATTAGTTATGTAAATTAACAGAGTCTCCAGTGTTGCCCAGAGATTAAGATTACTGAAGTATTTTTAGAGTCATCTCTCGTGTATGTACCTTAAATTAGAATCTTCAGTTGGTGGTGTGTCGCAGCGGCGACGGTAATCGGGACGGCGAAGACAGTAACCAACTACACAACTCTTACAGAGAAGTGGGGCCAGGAGGGTCACTCTGAGGAGTCGACCCCCACTTCAGTCCCAGGAGTTTATTTTATAGTCAATACAGCAATCAATAAGGCAATTAACAAAACAATGGGCTTTGAGTACGGGCGAGGAAGAAGGAATTCAGGTAAACAAGTCAATCAGTAAAGGGACAATAGGGTTGGGAAAACAAATCGGGACAAGTCTCAACATGCTGTGCAGCATAGAGGCCTGTGGGGGCTGCAGTTGTCAATAGTACAGCCATGTTTAAATGGCATATATCCCCACAGTGGTGGAACAGCCCTTGGATATATATTCTCTCTTAGAGAAACTAACCGTCCCTACACTATAAATTAAAATCTATACACACACACCCATGTACACACACAGTCGATGTCTAGGTATTTTGAAGTAAACTAAAAACCAACAAAATCACACATGACTCAACTTATCTTAGCCTTTATCATCTCAAAGAGATATGATGATACTATTAACACTTCTGTGAAGATTAAAAGGTCTAATGTATATAAAGCATGAGTGCATAGTAAGTATTCAATACTTGTTATTAGTTAATGTGGACTAAACTGCTTTACTATAGCAAGAAAAAAATGGCTCATGAAATATTCTCTTTCTGCTTTTGGTAGTTCTGGGAGTTTCAACAGTTGTCTAGGGATTGCTTCTGGGGCTTCAGCAGGGCTATTGGTAATCAGGAGCTGTATGGAATATTTTTTTTTAATTTTCCCCCATTTTTTTTTTTTTCTGACTTGGGAGAGTATGCTGTTTCTATTATGTTATGTTCAGCAGGCATTTACTTATATGGCCAAATGATTTTCAGCTCCTCTGTGTATTGGAATCAAATAAGAAATATTTTAAATGCCTGTCATTGGGCCCCATCCTAGATTTTAGAAACTCTAAGGGCGTGGTGCAAACATTAGTATTTTAAAAAGAATCCTGGGGACTTCTAACGTCCAGCAAAGATGGAGAATGATCTAATAATACTTTCTATTAAGAGCATTACTACTTCACTACATTAGCATTCCAAACACTTCTATAGAGTTCAAAATTAAATAAATATATACGTGTGTGTATGTGTGTGCATATATACATACATATACAGAGAGAGATAGAGAGAGAGAGAAAGTTTTTCCTCTTAGTAAGGTATGAAAATTACGCCAAAACCTAAAGTCAAATAACAAATTAGAATACTATTATATTGTAATCCAAATTTTGGAGTCACTGTTTTTTCCTGACAATGAATTATTTGTTTTCCTGAAATGTTGTTTCATTATTGACTCTCTGTAATTTACCTATGTTCCCTAAAGAGTTAATAATATAATACGATAGCACATTAGATCACTTCTTTACTTTGTGTTTTTAATCATCTATTAAATTCATTAAACTGCGCTCACTGTGAGTACATCAATCCCCAAACTAAAATTAAATCAAGAGGAGTCAAACCTGGGGACTGGTAGCAGGCCATTCCACTTACTCGTCAAACAGCATATGGAGAGATAGACGATCTCCAAGGCAACTAAGACATAAAACCACACAAAGATTTGATTTTATGTTGATTGAAGTCAACACCTTGAAATGCACTCTTGAAAAAAAAGAAAAGGAACTATTTACCAGATGTCAGTGAACTAACACATCACGTAAAATAATTGTGTTAGATGGTCTCTAAATACATGTGCATACCTGTGTTGAATATTGGTACCAACACTGACTATATATGTGACTTTGGTCAAATTACATTATTTTCCTGAACCTCAATTTTCTCATTTTTGCGATGATTAAATTAATACCTAGGAACTAGAGTTGCATGAGAGCCCTGGTGGTGCAGTAGTTAAGAGCTCAGGCTACTAACCAAAAGGTTGGCAGTTCAAATCCACCAGCTGCTCTTTGGAAATCCTATGGGGCAGTTATACTCTGTCTTATAGGATCACTCTGAGTCAGAATCAACTTGATGGCAATGGATTTTTTAGAGTTGCATGACAATAACACCAAATAAAATTGTATAAGGATCGCATAAAATGAAGTAGATTAATTGGAGAGCACAGTGCTTGGCATATAAAAGGTGCTAGACGTTGTTAGGTGCCATCGAGTTGGTTCTGACTCATAGCAACCTTCTATGGAACAGAAGGTTCCATAGAAGTGCAGAACTGCCCAGTTCTGCACTCTCCTCACAATCTTTGCTATGCTGGAGCCTATTGTTGCAGCCACTGTGTCAATCCATCACTTAGAGAGTCTTCCTTTTTTTGACCTTCTACTTACCAATCACGATGTCCCTGGTCAGGGACTGGTCCCTTCTGATTACATGTCTAAAGTAGGTCTTGTCACCCTCACTTCCAAGGAGCACTCTGGTTGTACTTCTTCCAAGACAGAGTTATTCATTCTTCTGGTAGTCCATGGTATATTCAATATTCTTCACCAACATCATAATTCAAAAGCATCAGTTATTCTTCTGTCTTCCGTATTCATAATCTAGCTTTTGCATGCATATGAGATAATTGAAAATATCATGACCTGAGTCAGGTGCACCTTAGCCCTCAAAGTGATGTCTTTGCTTTTTAACACTTTAAAGTTTTTTGCAGCAGATTTATCCAATGTAATACATCCTTTGATTTATCAACTGCTGCTTCCATGGGTGTTGATTATGGATCCAAGTAAAATGAAATCTTTGACAACTTCAATCTTTTCTCTGTTTATCATGATGTTGCTTATTGATCCAGTTGTAATGAGTTTTATTTTCTTTATGTTGAGGTGTAATCCATACAGAAGGCTGTAGTCTTTGATCTTCATCAGCAAATGCTTCAAGTCCTCTTCACTGTCAGCAAGCAAGGTTGTTAATGAGTCTTCCACCAATCTTGATGCTGTGTTCTTCATATAGTTCAGGTACTCAGATTATTTGCTCAGTGTACAGACTGAATAAGCGTGGTGAAATGATGCAACCTTGACACACACCTTTCCTAATTTTAAACCACAGTATCCCCTTGCTCTGTTCGAATGACTTGCTCTTGTTCTAAGTTCAGGTTCCTCAGAAGCACAATTAAGTGCTCTGGAAGTCCCATTTTTCAACATGTTAAGCATAATTTGTTATGACCCACGAAGTCAAATGTCTTTGCATAGTCAATAAAACACAGGTAAACATCTTTCTGGTATTCTTGCTTTTAGCCAAGACCCATCTGACATCAGCAATCGTGTTCCTGGTTCCACATACTCTTCTGAATCCAGTTTGAATTTCTGGCAGTTCTCTGTTAATGTTCTGCTGCAACTGTTTTTGAGTGATCTTCAGCAAAATTTTACTTGTGTGTAATATCAATGATATTGTTTGGTAATTTCTGCATTCAGTTGGATCATCTTTCTTTGGAATGGTGCTAGATAAATCTTAATTTTTTTTTTAATGAGAAGTAGAGTAAGAGAGAGAATGCAGATAACATTAAAGTGAGATTATCAATGCCAATACTAACAAAAACTTATTATAGAATACTAGAAACTAAAGGGTATTTAAAGGAGTACATGGGTAGTGCAAATGGTTAGATACTCGCCTGCTAACTGAAAAGTTAGTGGTATGAACCCACCAGAGGTGCCTCAGAAGAAAGCTCTGGAGGTCTGAATCTAAAAGGTCACATCTTAAAAGCCCTGTGGAAGGTAGTTCCACTCGGACACACATAGGTTTGCCATGAGTTAAAATCGACTTGATGGTGACTGGTTACTGGTATTTTTAAAATATCCATCTTCAAAATCAGTAAAAGAAAGTGAATGTGAAAATATTAAAAAATAGAAAAAAATTACCATATGCCACTAGTACCTTAATTACAGTATAATCTTTTAAGATCAGATTGAATGTCTTTCTCTATTAAAAATTCAGAACTAGATACTAAAAAATAACCCATCATTTTATGGATCAGTTCATTCCACTCTGCATCTGATTTGACAACTAAACTATTTCCTTTTTACTTCAAAGAGTTTCCAAATGATAAAGTGTATTATCAATATAATTACCATTAATTATCTACCATTATCCATTAACCCCTGAAATGATGCTCCTTCTAAGATACTTCGTCACTAATATAATTTTTTTTATTGTTAAATTTTAAACCTCTTGACATTTAGCTAATTGAATCCTTCCTGTCCCTTTCCTTACTTCTCAAAAGTAACTTCAGAAATAATGGAGATAAGTAATAAGGCACTCAAAATATCTGTCATTTCCTAAATCTACTAAGAATTCTGCGCATCAAAACAGATAGTTATAATATATGTATGTATGTTAAAAAAAAATAAATCTAAGTTGCTTATTTTCAAATAGATCCAGTTTTCCAAATGAAACCTTTGTAGAAAGTCAGTATGCAAAATTTATGAAAGCAAAGCTTCTCAGATTAAAAATGAGGTCATCTTCATATGTCAACACAGACCCTAATTTTGTCCCATGTGGTCCCATCACTGAATCCCGGGGAAATCACAGCTAGATATGGGAACACTGCTGTTGATTTTAGGTGATGCTGAGTCGGTTCTGACTCATAGCGACAGCACAGGACAGAGTAGAACTGCCCTACAGGGTTTTCAAGGAGCAGCTGGTGGATTTGAATTGCTGACCTTTTGGTTAGCAGCTGAGCTCTTAACCACTACGCCACCAGGCCTCCTAGAGGGAGTATTGAGTCTTGAATACCAGAGCCAATGAATAGAGAAGTTTCAAAATAGTTTATTTGTTCGCTCTTGCTTTAAAACACAAGTAATAATTAGCCACTCTAATTTAGCAAAGTTTAGATGGAACTTTCCCGTATATCTTAACTAAAAATCCTAGATTCAACTTCTGAGAACAGCTATTTGCATTTCTCAGCCTAAACAGAAAATATCCTACTGCCAGCACTGAACTTCCTTTTGGCTCAAACTGAACGAAAACATGAGAGAAAACACGTGATGGCATGCATCCCACATGGTAAACATCTCTTGCCAGGCTCCAGAGCATGCAAAAATACAATCTTCCCACACACTTCCTGAAAATCATGGACCTTTCCGTGAGTAAATTTTGTCATTAAAAAAAAAAAAAACCTAAAGAGCTTTCTTGTAACACAGAAATCAACTGTTTGAACAAAGAATCCTCAGAAAAACAGAGTTTTATTGAGAAAATGAGCAATTCTTAAACTTAAAACAGTTTTCAGTTTAAAAGTCGCAACACGCCTTTTAGCTGATACTCTTAAAAATGCCTAATTAGGGTTACTTATTTTTACACTAATTACTGAGCAAGTTATCAGCATTTGACATTTATTGGCAAATACTCTAAGCTGAGCTTGTGCCATGTAAATTCCTCTTTCCATGAAAAGCACGTTTCTATTGTTTTTTTTACTGTAAGATATTTGTTGAGCTTCTCAAAGAGAAGTTCCAGACAATAGATAATCAAATGAATAAAGTTTGGGAGATATTTTCTATATATGATAGAACATTGCTGCATTGCAAACAATGCAGAGCTTTCTTTGACAGAAGTATTGCTACTACCTCTTTAAGGATGTTCCTGTTTGCATTCCTAGTAGAGCTTCAAGCAGCTCTTGTATAAATGTTTTTAATAATAATTACATCTGTCATGTAAGTAATATAGTACTCCCAAATACAAAATTTCATTGGAGATTTTAAGCAACCTTTGAAGTTGTTGTAGTTGTTAGGTGCCGTCAAATCTGTTTTGACTCAGTGACCCCTAGCACAACAGAATGAAAACATGACCCAGTCCTGTGCCATCCTTACAATCGTTGCTATGTTTGAGCCCATTGTTGCCAAATATTACAATCTTATTTTTCTTTGTCAGGAAAACTCCTGAAAAAAGCTTTGAAATAGGCAAAAAGAAACTACTGAAAGTTCTGCCTAGTGTACTCCTTCAGAGTTACCTGATTCTGTAAGAGACTATGTATTTCATTGTCTTTGAGCTGTTTAAAACTCTTGAATTTGTATAAAAAACAGACCTGGCGGTGATACTTGTCCTTAGAAATGCAAATAACTTCATCCAGTGAAGGCAATTGATGTTTGCCCTGTGGATATTGACCATTTTTGCATGTGTTTTAATATGCATTTCTTGTTTCTGATTGGTTATATATTTGAGTTTTTTTAATTCTTTTTTGAACCAGTTGTAGCATCTTATTGGTTCCCTCATTTATTAAGGAATCTATTGGGCTTCTATTTCTACATGACAATTAAAACAAGCTTAGTAGCTTAAAACAACACACATTTATTATCTCATAGCTTCCATGGGTCAGGAGTCTGGTACACCTGAGCTGGATCCTCTGTTGAGGGTCTCACAAGGCTGTAATCAAAGTATAAGCTCAGGCTCTGGTCTCATCTGGGGCTTGAGGTTGGCTTGCACTCTCACTGTTTATTGGCAATATTCAGTTCTCTGTTTTAGTAAGGCTGAGGCTCTCAACTGCTGTGAATTTCTTACTATTCCCTGCCATGTAGCCCTTTCTACAAGGGCTGTTTCTTCAAGGTCAGCAGTAAAATGTCTCCGTTCCTTCAAATCTCTCTGACCCTTCTTCCATTTAGGCTCTCTAGATCCTCTTTTAAAAGGGCTCATCTGATTAAGTCAAGCCAAACCAGGATATGGAAGTTAGAGTGAAGAGTTTTAACATATCCCTAATCACAGTTCCAGAAAGAGAAATTATAGAGAATGGGAATGGTAAGGACTTTATATTAAAAGAGATAATGGCTGAAAATTTTCCAGAATTGTTGAATACACCAAACATTAGACCTAGAAATTTTAAAGAATTCAATGTGAAATAAAAAGAAAAACACATTATTTTGCATTCTTTCCCATCATGGTTAAACTGCAGAACACCAAAGAACATAAGTTGATATGAAATGTGGTCAATAATAAAAGATAACCCTGTGGAGCACAGTTTTACTCTGACACACACGTGGAGTACCATGAGTCAGAATCGACTTAATGGCAACTGCAAAGCAAAACAAACCAAAAAACTAACTTTCCATCAAAGTGGAAAGTAGAGAGAAGTGAGGTGTGAAATGTGGATATCTATTTTAATAGGAATAAAGTCCCTGTGTGTTAGAAAACAGTTAATGCACTAGGTTCCTAACTGAAAGGTTGGTAATTCAAGTCCACCCAGAAGCTCCTTGGAGGAAAGGTCTGGTGATCTACTTACAAAAAATCAGCTATTGAAAACCCTGTGGATCTCAGTTCTACTCTGATACATATGAGGTCACAATGAGTTATAGTCCACCTGACAACCAGTACTTAATATGGGTAGAACTGGTACTTAATATGAATGGAAGTCATGGACAAATAAAGGACATCTTTCCACTTAACTTTCTAATACATCCTGCATAATTTAGTGTAATGTTAACGATAATTTTTTTTCTGTGTGTATGTCACTTTAAAAAATAACAACTCAGAAATTACCTGATTTGCTACCTACGTGATCAGTGGAGACCTATATACAATCTAACCTATATAAATATGGAAATAAACATATACAATACTGCCACCAAAGTTCTCTCTATAATATTCAGATATGTGAATACTATGATTTCCCTAATAAGTTTCTCAGCTGTTTCACTATATTGTACAGGTTAAAAATACAGGCATTTTTTTTTACAGAGCATAAGGCATTGTATGATGTGAACAAAATGCATGTTTCTAAACTCAACAGCGATTTCTGTGCATAAACTATGCTCTAACAACTGAATAAAGTATATTCTCTTAATAGTGAAGAGAGTACAAACGACCATCCGCCATCCACCAGTTTGTTGTACTGTGGTGGCTTGTGTGTTTCTATGATGCTAGAAACTACGCCACCAGTATTTCAAATACCAGCAAGATTACCCATGGTGGACGGGATTCAACAGAGCTTCCAAACTAAAAAAAAAACAGAAACAAAGGCCTTGACATCTACTTTCGAAAATTAGGCAATGAAAACTCTATGGATTACAAAAAAATATTGGCTCATGCAGTGCTGGAAGATGAGCCCCCTGGGATGGAAAATATTTAAAATACACAGTGGCCTAACAATGAACTTGAGCATACCAATAATTGTGGAGATGGCACAGAGTCAGGAAATGTTTCATTCCATTATACATGAGATTGCAGTGAGTTAGAGTTGACTCAGAGACAACTAGCAACAACAGCAAGCACAACTGAAAGTATATATCTGGATATCATATATTCTGTATGTACATATAGATGATGCACATTTAAATGTACATTTATAAGTATGTGTATATATAATCTATATGTGTGCATATGTATATATTATTTATATACACAAGTCACTATGAGTCAGAATCGACTTGATGGCAACAGGTTTTTTTTTTGGATACTACATTTATTATATATAAAATTTCTAATATGTAATTATATATAATTATACCTGTAGATAGACAAGCAGATATAGCTGTTGAAATATCTACACACTCACACATATACACACACACTCTAAGATCAGACCTGGAACATTATTGTTTGTTATTAATATCATTGTCAATTAATATTTCAATATTTTTATATTGGCAATTTTGAGTTTTGATCTTTTCTTTTGCTCATAAATCAGTCATTTCCATGATTTTGATTAGCCCATACTAGTCTGCAATGAGTTTTTGTTAACTTGTTTCAAAATCTATGTATTCAGTTTCAATTTATTCACTTGCACATAGATTATTCCTTAGTTTATTTCTTCCGCCAATATACTATAATCAACGCCAGCCGCCTGTTTTATTAATTATCTAAAATAAGCTGTGCTTTTTCTCTGTTTATATTTACAAGCTCAAGTCAAGACGATGCAAATAATTAGCCATTAAATAAAGAGCAACTCTTGCACTTTAAGGTAAATTACATTACAAAAGAGCCAAACGGCATTTAGAATTAATACCAAACCTGCTGCTGTTGAGTCGATTCTGACTCATAGCAACCCAATAGGACAGAGTAGAACTGCCCCATAGGGTTTCCAAGGAGTGCCTGGTGGATTTGAACTGCTGACATTTTGGTCAACAGCTGTAGCTGTTAACCACTATGCCACCAGGGTTTCCAATAGATTAGAATAAAACTGCCCCATAGGATTTCTATGGCTGCAACCTTTACAGAAACAGACTGCTGCATCTTAAGTTTATATTAGCAGGGCAGGTCCCACATCTAGCTCTGCTTTGAAACCATGGAGAGCAGCAAGTATAGAATCAAAAAAAAAAAAAAAGAGAAAAAAATGCTTTGGAAGTACGTTTCAACTATACACTAAGGAAAATGGGCATCTCCTCACCTATTTCAAAACTATATGATTCCTAAGAAATTAAAACACACTGTTGAACAATGTGTGAACAGCATAGTGTACAGTTTTGCACCCTGTTGTGCTTGGGCATGCAGAAGTTGATTGGATTTCTTTTTCATTAAATTTTCATCTATCCATAAACTACTAAGTTTTCTTAAACCTTGATAAATATTCCCAACCCTGGAGCCTCCCCTAAGAGTGGTAAGAGATCCTGTTTTGTATGATTTCTTCATAAACCTGCAGGTTCCTTTAGCTTAAATAGTTCTAAACAGGCTCCAGGAAAAACACATATATGTATGTTTTTCCTGGAGCCTGTTTAGAACCATTTAAGCTTTATATATATATATATATATAGATCAATACATCTAACAGCTATAATTATATTAAAAAAAAACTTTTGCAAAAGCAGAAATTCTAACACAAAAAGCAAATAAGCCACACATCAATTAATTTCTTGGACTCAAGAATTACTTTTTTACCATGTAAACCTACCAAAACATATTGCCAGTTGAGTCGATTCTGACTCATAGCAACACTAAAGGACAGAGTAGAACTGCTCTATACGGTTTCCAAGGAATGGCTGATGGATTTGAGCTACGAACCTTTCGGTTAGCAGCCAAGCTCTTAACCACTGAGCCACCTATGCTCCATGTAAACAAACACTGGTTATTTAAAAACTTATCATTCCCTTACAAATTATTTGAAATTTAAAACTTCTTCTAAAATACGTTCAGTGGTTATTTCCTAAATTTAACTTTGATGAACTGAGGAGTATTTTTCATTCATTGTTAGTGTTCGTAAGTTCCATATTAATGAAATATACTAATAATGAATTTTCCATAAAAAGAATTATACCACGTAGAATTAATGTCTACAATTTACATAAATCATTTTGTCAATACAATTCAATGGTCAAAATGTCCCGGAAAGCATGACCCCTGGATTCTTTATAAGCCGTGAACTAAAACAAATCCGAGACCAACACTTCCGACAGGGATTGGACTGGACCGTGGGACATAAAGTGATACTCGTGACGAATATGCCCCTTAGCTTGAGTAGACAGAAGAGACCAAATGGGCAGCTTCTGTCCGGAGGTAAGATGGGAAGGCAGAGAGGGTTAGGAGCTCATTGAATGGACATGCGGAATCAGGGGTGGAAAGGAGGAGTGTGCTGTCACAGTATGGGAAAGCAATTAGAGTCACATAATGTATGTATAAATTTTTGTATGGGAGACGAACTTGAAATGTAAACTTCATCTAAACTACAACAATAAAAAAATAAAATAAAATCTGGGTCAAAATCACACCGAATTTTAGGAGTCCACCAAATGGTGATAATGAGAACCCACAAGGCAAATTCAGGAATTGATTAAAATACTGGTGTCAACTATTTTAACTTGTGCTATATGATTTCTATCTGAGATAACTGCAGGGGTAGAACCAGGTTTTATGGGCCCTGAGTCTTAAACAACTTTGGTATCCTTGTTTAAGAAAAGAAGACAAGATTGTAAATAGAAAATTGGATTCATTCTTAGACTGGGCCCATCTAAGTGATAGGTCCTGAAGCTTAGTCTTGATTAACTTCACTGTAAATCCACCTCTGGAGATAAGACAGTGACAATACACCCCAGAAACAACACAACCAGTCTTACAGGGACAAGGAGATGTTTATAGCAATGCAATCTTGTTAAAGTAGTACTGTGAAATAGATATGAGAGATAAGACAAAGGAGAAGACAGAAGACATGCCAAAAGATATTGCAGAGGCTTGGACCATGGGAAACAAACACTGTAGACAGACCAATCCAGTGTGTGACGATCTCATTTCAGTTGTTCTCTGTAAGCAACTTGCTGCGTAGACAATGTGTAAGACTGTCAATAAGATGTAAAATCAATCAGCTGGCCAATCTGGGAAATGAACACAAACCATAAGTTAAATCAAAAAAAAAAAAAAAAGAATGGTCAGAATGCAAAGAAGCATTCATAAGAAGTTTTAAAATTTAGTAATAGCATTTTTTTTAATATATTTTATTGTACTTCAGGTGAAGGCTTACAGAACAAATAGTTTCTCATGAAACAGTAGTACACACGTTGTTTTATGACATT
>NW_004444317.1:66750-68483 GCF_000243295.1 Trichechus manatus latirostris
TCAGTCCCTCAGGGAGTTTGGATGTGTCTATGAGGCTTCCATAACCTTTCCTTGTACCATTTCACAGAAATTTGGAGAGAGAATGAGATGCTACTTTTATCCAGTCACCTGAAATCATCACAATCATAATCTCAAACGTAGTCTCAGCTTGCCTTTACGTTGAGAAAATTTCCTGTTTCATGTAAAATGCTATATTTTGCATTATAAAGATTACAATAAGAAGACAAAAATATGCTATTTCCAATTAAAAAATGACATTTGGAATGTTGCAGCTCAAAACCCATTAGCATTTTGGGACTTATTCTTCCTCTCTACTGGAGGCCTATTGAAAAATAAAATATTCTCACATGTTTGAAAATATTTAAATGTAATTCTATCTGAAGTAATAAATTGATTAACGTTTTCTTAAGTTTTCTACAATATGCTGTTCTTGTGACTGCAAGATTCCATATATCCACACAGATTTGAAAATACTCTCAAAGTAATTTTTACCTAAAACATTATGCTTTTCATTTCACTCTTATTGTGGCACTTGGTCTCTGAGTGGTAAGCGTGGAGGAAAGGGTTAATAAACAAATACTCTTAATGCATAATCACTGCTTTATGAACGAGGTTTACCAGGAGCATGGAGTCAGATCTTTGAGTTCTGGCTCTTTCACTCAATAATGGTAGTAGTAAGCAAGTCAATTAACCTCCCTTGTTTTTAAGTTTTTTTAGGTGTACAATGGGAATAATAATTCTAAGTAATACAACAGATTTATTATAATTATCATACGAAATTTAGCATTTGAGGTTTATAATAATGTAACTCACTGTGATTATTATTATTGATATAGTCTGAAGGTATATTTGCAAGGCTCCAGTCATCTTCTCATCTTCTACTAGAGATGGAGCAAGTACCACAAGGTCCCCTCACCTAAACACCTATGTCCTGTGGATTCATCCTTGACTCTTATTTTCCTCTCATAATTTCCCTCTTCCAATCCAGGAGACCCTGTTTTCAAATTTTCTAACATCCATCTTCTCCTCCCTGTGACCATTGCTAAATTCTGGATCCAAAGACAATGATTTCTTGCCTAGATTATTGCAATTGGTTGCCAACTGGTATACTTGCCTTGCTCTTAACTCTTTATAGTTTGTTTCCAACACCATATCCAGAGATAGGGTTGCTATGAGTCAGCAGTTTTCTGTTTTTTTTAATCCAGAGAGGGCTTTTTATTTACTTATTTTTGACTAATAATTCATTTTTATTACTTCATTAAGGATATTCTTAAGTGAACTTTTTAATCTGTGTTTTTTTTAATTGTACTTTAGATGAAAGTTTACAGAGCAAAGTAGTTTCTCCTTAAGCAATTAATACACACTGTTTTGTGAAATTGGTTGCCAACCACACAACATGTCAATATTCTCCCCTTCTTGACCTTGGGTTCCCCATTACCAGATTTTCTGTCCCCTCCTGCCTTCTCGTCCTTGCTCCCAAGCAGGTGCGCCCACTTAGTCTTATTTTCTTTTATGGGCCTGTCTAATCTTTGGCTGAAGGGTAAACCTCAGGAGGAACTTCAGTACTAAGTTATAAGGATGTCCGGTGGTCATACCCTAGGAATTTGTCCAGTCTCTGTCAAACCAGTAAGTCTAGTCTTTTTTTATCAGTTAGAATTTTGTTTTACATTTTTCTCCAGCTCTGTCCTGGACCCTCTGTTGTGATGCCTGTCAGAGCAGTCAGTAGTGGTAGC
>NW_004444317.1:69773-71216 GCF_000243295.1 Trichechus manatus latirostris
AGAACTTTTGTGATTACATTAGGACCTCCTAGATGATTCAGGTTAATCACCCTATTTTAAGGTCAGCTGATTAGCAACCTTAATTCCATTTGCAACCTAACACAGCCACAGGTTATGGGGATTAGAACATGGATATCTTTTGGGGACCATTATTCTGCCTACCACGATTCCTTTCTATAAGTGCTTTTGAATCTTTCACCTCATCTACTATCCTTGAAGGCCTTGCTTTAGCTATCCTTTCCCCTGAAAGCACTGCACTAAGGCCACCAATGACTTTCCAGCTAATATTTTCAAAGGACACTCTTCTGCCCCCATACTGTTTTATGCACCTGCAGCATATGAAGCTCGTAGCATAAGCAAACCTTTTTTTTTTTTTTTTTTTTTTCTGTTACCCTACTGAAGGATTTTTTTCATTTTTCTTTTCAGATCCCTGTTGAAAAATCCTGTCCTAAAATGTGAAGCTTCTTCAGGGTTCTAGAAGTTGAGCTTCTCCCTGGGCTCCTATCTTCACATTTGTGGCTTCATCTCTGATGAGTGTTCGAATTGTTTTGCACCGATGGAGCATTTCTTTATGTATGTTCATATATAATTATTATAATTTGTTATGGACCCCCCAAATATTATTTTTTCCTACTTTATATGCCACCATTGCTTAATGGCATCAAGATGCTACAAATCACTCATACCAAAAACATGAAAGTCATTTTGTCTCGATTCTTTTGTATCTATCCTATCCTTGATTTATCTACAAAAATTTTATTTATAACACTTTAACATATCTGAACATTTTACTTTTAGGTGCTTTTCCTTAACTGATTTATTTCAAGGCTTTATCATTTCTCTTATAACTTAGTTATTCCTTGCCTCCAATCTGCCTCATTTTATGTTTAAATCTTCATGTAACACCAGAGTAGCATTTCTAAATTAAAATTCTAACCACATCATTAGACTGTTTAAAATCTACAGTAAAGGATCTAACTGTTTTGGTATGATATTTGAACCTCCAATAGTCCAGTTTTGTTTTTCATTCTGGTTTGTACATCGCTCAGTTACTCCTGTCACACACATGTTCCAGTCTTGTAAACTACTTGGAGTTCACATGTATGCACCATAAGTTTTACAGACTGTTCCATATTTCTAGAATTTTATTCTCCTTTAAAATTCAGTTCTATGATCATATCCTCTGGTAAAACTTTCCTGAACAGTCTATAGAAAGTTATTTATTTCTGATTTCCTAATCTACATTTTTCATTTTTCTGTTAGAAACTGACAACAGCATTTTAATATCCTAGTTATTTATTTACTTCCTCACTTCTAGACAGTTGCTCTCATTAGCAAATGGGCTATTGTTTTTGACTCTTGATCAGTTAGTAAGGCTTTCAATACAGAGTACTAGCTTAGTGAATACTTGTTAAATTAGTGAGTTTTATTTCTTTCTTCTAC
>NW_004444317.1:73812-74831 GCF_000243295.1 Trichechus manatus latirostris
GCTGTTTCATATTTCTTTTATATAGGAATATTTGAAGTCAGAAAGCAAAACCTTTTTATATTTCCCCTTTGTTGCATACTCTTATAACGTGCTTTTATCAACTCTGGTACTCTTACTGTGGACCAACTGGAACTTGTCCAATAATTGCAGGATCCAGCTCCAGTTCCAACAAACAGGCTGTGGGTGTTCCCCACTGCCTCTGTAACTACTGTGTGAAATTGACTCATTGATAAACTGAACATATATTTTACCATCCCAATTAGGACACTTCTGTAATAGAAAGACAGCTGTTAATAATTTAACTGGAATTACTGGCATTGCCCAAGACTGTCCAAGGCTCTTCCAGCCTACCTATGAAGAACATTTTATTTCAAAACCTTAGATAGCATTGTTCTTTCAACTCATACTTTTTCAGTGCAAAACTATACCCTGAAATGTTCTGAAATAGTCAGTGGAATATATTTTTAAAATGATAAATTAATTGTTTTGGAAAATTAACCAACATGTGTATTATAATTAGTACTATTGGTAATCAGCATTTGGAAGGATCAAAATTGATTGGAATTCTCTGGAGAACTTTATGGAAGAGGTAGAATTTGAAATAAACCTTGCAAGATTTTTTTGGGCTAGAGAGGTAGGGGAAGGACAAATTATTGTGGTGTGGAAACAATACAAAGGGAGGGACAAGGAATCTTATCAATATGCCAATCAATTAAAACTGTGACTGAAATACACATCACAGTCATAAAAACATACAACTATTTATTGATTTATGTTGTGCACAACACTTTGTATGCTTGCCATTTGATCTTTATTCATATAAACAATTCTTTTTGATAAGTGGAAGAGTAATGATAATTCTTTAATCATAAAGAAATAGAGTTGGACAGAATCCAGTATTTATCCAAAATGACACAACTTTATTGATGAGGGAAAAAAAAAACAACAACTACTTTTTATAACTCCAAATCCAGTGTTCTTTCAACTCTGTAGCCTTACTTCTCTAGAAGCAAAAGACA
>NW_004444317.1:76118-77054 GCF_000243295.1 Trichechus manatus latirostris
AAAAAAAAAAAATGATTACACAAAAGAGTAGTTGAAATAAGTAACAAAGTGCCAAAGTCAACAGTAAAGCAAAGTGGTATAAATCAGCTCAAGAGGGAACTGAATCAATTTATAGAAAAGAAAGAAACCAGAGCTACTGCCTTAATTATTAAGGCAAGAAAAATATCAAAAGCAAGCCTTCAGTTCATCAAAGCCAGCACTGTATTCTGAACCATTCCTTGCTATTGTTAAAATACTTTAAAATAATTTAGTAATTCATTTTAATTTGGTATCTATGCTAAACTATATTCTTTATTTTTCTGAACTTATCCTAAGGTCTCTGAGGGCAGCCACCTATCATTTATTTTTTTTTTATACTTGCTTTATTCTTGGATCCTAAGTGAATGGCTAGATTGTTACTAGTTATCAAATGAATTAATAAATAAATGAAGAAAAACACTACGGAATGTGAGTCACTTGACAAAAAGATTTACTAGTACTTGGACAAACTTTAGCATACAACAGCTAGGGCCTTTTATTACCATTCCAACAATACAAAACCAGTAACACTGTGGCATGAAGCAAATTTTATCCTTGGGACCAACATAACTTTTAATTCTGATATGTCAGTTCTTGTTTACCTCTACCCTTCTAACTTCTAAAGTAGTTACCTGCTCATAACTTTCTCTTTCTTTCTAAAATAACTGTTCTTGTTGTTAGTAGGTGCCATTGAGTCAGTTCTGACTCACAGTGACCCTATGTACAACAGAACAAAACACTGCCTGGTCCTGTGCCATCCTCACAATTGTTGCTGTTTGAGCCCATAGTTATAGCCACAGTGTCAATAAACTCATAGAGGGTCTTCCTCTTTTTTTTCTGGCCCTGTGTCTTACCAAGCATGATGTCCCTATCCAGGGACTTGTCCCTGCTGATAACATGTCCAAAGTACCTATGATG
>NW_004444317.1:77552-89321 GCF_000243295.1 Trichechus manatus latirostris
GCTTTCAGCAAGCAAGATTGTGCCATCTGCATAGCACAGGTTGTCAATGAGTCTTCCACCAATGTTGGTGCTGTGTTCTTCTTCTTATAGTTCAGGTACTCAGATTATTTGCTCAGCCTACAGATTGAATAATTATGGTGAAAGGATATGACCCTGACCCACGCCCTTCGTAATTGTAAACCACGCAGTATCTCCTTGTTCTGTTCAAATGACTGCCTCTTGGTCTATGTACAGGTTCCGCACCAGCACAATGAAGTGTTCTGGACTTCTCATTCTTTCCAATTTTATCCATAATTTGTTATGATCCACACAGTCAAATGCTTTTGCATAGTCAGTAAAACACAGGTAAACATCTTTCCGGTATTCTCTGCTTTCAGCCAAGATCCATCTGACATCAGCAATGATATCCCTTGTTCCACATCCTCTTCTGAATCCAGCTTGAATTTTTGGCAGTTCACTGTCAACGATGTACTGATGCAAATGTTTTTTTGAATTATCTTCAGCAAAATTTTATTTGTGTGCAATATTAATGATAGCTTCAATAATTTCTACATTCTGTTGGATCACCTTGCTTTGGAATGCACGCAAATATGGATCTCTTCCAGTTGGTTGGCCAGGTAGCTGTTTGCCAAATTTCTTGGCATAGACAAGTGAATACCTCCAGTGTCACATCTGTTCATTGAAACATATTAATTGCTGTTCATCAATTTCTGGAGCCTTGCTTTTTGCCAGTGCCTTCAGTGCAGCATGTACTTCTTCCTTCAATACCACCAGTTCTTAATCATATGTTATCTCCTGAAATGTTAGAACATAGACCGAATATTTTTGGTATAGCAACTCTAAATATTCCTTTCATCTTCTTTTGATGGAAGCAATATTTGGCCCATAGAATTCTTCAGAATTGCAACTCGAGGCTTGATTTTTTTTCTTCACTTCTTTCAGCCTGAGAAATGCCAAATGTGTTCTTCCCTTTTGGTTTTCTAACTCCAGATCTTTGCACATTTTATTATAATACTTTGCTTTGTCTTCGAAAGCCACGCTTTGCAATCTTCTGTTTAGCTCTTTTACTTCATCACTTCCTTCTTTCACTTTAGCTACCCTACATTTAAGAGTAAGTTTCAGAGACTCTTCTGACATCATTTTGGTCTTTTCTTTATTTTCTATCTTTTTAATGACCTATTCTTTCTTCATGTTTGTGGTTCTTGATGTCATTCCACAACTCATCTGGTCTTGGGTCATTAGTGTTCAACACTTCAAATCTGTTCTTGAGATGGTCTCCAAATTCAGGTGGGATATACTCGATGTCGTATTTTGGTTCGCATAGATTTGTTTTAATGTTCTTAAACTTCAACTTCAACTTGCATACGAGCAATTGATGGCCTCTTCTGGATTTGGCCCCTCTTCTTGTTCCGACTGATGATATCGAGCTTTTCCATTGTCTCTTTCTACAGAGGTAGTCAAGTTAATCCATTGCCATCAAGTCAATTCCGACTCACAGCGACCATATAGGACAGAGTAGAACTGCCCCATAAAGTTTCCAAGGAGCAGCTGGTGGATTCAAGCTGCGACCTTTTGGTTAGCAGCCGAACACTTAACCACTGCACCACCAGGGGGATAGTAATTGTTCCATTGCTCTTCATAAATTGGTTGTCATCAACACTTCCTACCATGCTTTTAGTGAGTGTATGGAGAGGAAAGATGAGCACTAGGTACCATATTTTTATTAAAAGCATCCCTTATGTTTTTGAGGACCTGATAGTCTGACAGAATTGATATTCTTTCATAAGATTCTCATTTGTGACTGACTTGAACACTGGGGAGAAAAAAGCCTAATAAATTCTAGGAGACCTTTTTAAAATAAGACTATAATGGAGCTCAGTAAATTTGCATATTCTCTGGGCTTCCCTCTACAGAATTAGTTTTTAAATTAATTTCATAATAGGGTTGGTTTTCATTTATACTAATTAATCTCCAATTTTCTCTAATTTTATAAGCTTTCAGTTGTAATAAATCTAAGTGATAGGGGGCTACCACTTTATTTGTAGGATTTCATATTATAAGTTGTATTACTTAGTTCATTAATGGTAACTGCATTATAGAAAATTGTAACCTTTGAGGGCATTTGGGGTTAGATTATTTTGTTAACGTCTAAACCTTAGAATATTTTTGGTTTACGTATATGTTCAGTTCTTCAGAAAACTGGAAACTTCATGCCTACTCTCATGTCCATCTGCCTAAGACTTGAAAAGTTGTTTTCTCTAGAAAATTATCTACATTTTAATAAAATCACCAGAAGATCTATCCTATGGTTATAATCCATTCATGATATTAACCACTTTGAAAAAAAATAATAAATATAAAAACTTAGTCATCCTTCTTTTTATTTCTTTTTGTGAACATATTTCTAAGAAACAATAGCATATTAGTATAGGAAGTCCAAAGATAAGAAAGATACCTCAATCACTTGCCCCTATACAGTTTGTGTCAAGATTCTAATTGAAATTTCCAGTTTATTCTCCATTACAGTAAAAAACATGTGTTATACTGTTTTTGTTGCAATGGCAGAAGCTTTACCAGAAAATTTACAATGAAGGTCTTTGTGGAACCTAAATTCTAAGACAGTTCAACAACTATGTAACTAATATGCTTGTAAAGAATATACCAAAACCAAAAACCCATTACCACCAAGTCAATTCTGACTCCTATTTCCAAGGAGTGGTGGATTAGAACTACCAACCCTCTAGTTAGCAGCCAAGCTCTTAACCACTGTGCAACCAGGGTTCCACTGTGAAGAATACAGAGTTGCTAAAATAAAACAACACAGAAAGAATTAAACCAATTTTCCATGACTAGAATACATCAAAAATAGAAATGCATTTTAAGTATGGGGTAAAAAAAAAAAAAAGCAAATAATTATTGTATGCCCACCAAGAAGTACATGACAGTCCAATAAACTTAAAAGCTGCCATAAATAAATTATATGAACTACTTCTTTTACTCACAATAGGTGTTCAATTATGTACGCTAAAATAGAAGGATTAGGGGCAAAGGAGATTAATTTATAGCTCTCATCATTATTCCAGTTAAGATAAGAGGAAAATGAGTAGACATTCATGGTAACTCAGAAATGACTGGGCAGTTAAAATTTTTATGTCTCCTCACTATATTCCTTGTATCTCTTCCAAGTGAAATAGAATTTCCATGCTACAGTGAAACCTGTGAGAGCCAGAATTTGACTGGAATGCCTTGTTTTTCGGGGTCTCACAGGTTTTCCACCTTTGACAGGGTGCAGTTTACCATTTTTCTTTCTCTCGTTTTAGTGGAAAATGTTTGAGTTTTCCGTCTCTGACAGGTTTCTGCCTTATACAGATTCCATCATTTGCAAGTTTTATTTACTGTGTTAGTTTCCAACTTTTGATAGCATACAAGGATTTTGGAGAGCATTAATATAAAGTTTTATTTCGCATAGTTTTTGTACTGCTGTTGATCACCAGGTACATTCTCCATCCTACTCTGCACTTCTGTCCAATTCAAGTGTCTATCTACTATGAAAGGCATTTTCTGGATTCTTTTGCAGGTCAGCTTACAGCTGGGCTTCACTATGAGAAGAAATTGGGCCATTAATTCTCTAATCCCACCTTGCTTCAACTGTGGTTCTCAAATTGTCTGTGTCCTCTATGACTACAATTCCTTGAGGGAACACCTTTCTCACTATTACTAGTCTCTAGAAAACTGAATACTCCTTTTTTGTTTTCCTAAAGCCTGCTCAAAACATCTATAAGTAATACCTTCATTGAAATATTTTTAGTTGAACCACCTGAGTCGAACTTTGTTTTCTCGAAGACCCTGACAGATACAGCAGTTGGTTGCAATTGTAGCATCACAAAACAGAAGCTCAGATGAGATTCTGGAACCAGATTGTTCACATATTAGCTAAACACATAGATGATATCTTTGCTGGGGAAAGTGGAACATGATAATCTGTTATTTAGTGGAAACAATCACTCAAATTATCACTATTGGTGGCCAGCTAAGGTCCCTAGACGGTGCAAATGTTTTGTGCTTGACTACTAGCATAGAGGTTGGCAGTTTGAACCCACCCATGGGTACCACAGAAGAAAGGTCTGATAACCTGCTTCCATTAAGACTGCTGCCAAGAAAATCCTGTTAAGCACTTCTACTCTGTAATGTATGGGGTCACCATGAGTCAGAATCAACTCAACACCAACAAGTTCTTTTTTTTTTTTCTTTTGTGATTCCAAAAACTGTAGAGTGAAATGTCTGCCTCTAACTATGCTGGGCAATTTACAAAAAGAATAAAAAATAATATAAAAACTCATTGCCATCGAGTCGATTCCAACTTATAGCAACCCTATAGGACAGAGTAGAACTGCACCATAGGGTTTCCAAGGAGCAGATGATGGATTCAAACCGTGGACCTTTTGGTTAGGAGCCAAGCTCTTAACCACTGAGCCACCAGGGATCCAAAAAAAAATAACATAAGAACCTTTAATTCTAAATTGCAGATATGAGTAAAGAAGCATAAAGTTTCCATGATGGTCTTAAAACAATCTCATATCTCTTATAGCTGCAAGAAGGGCATGACTGAGGACCAGGCTCCAAATCAATCTGTGCAGGATAAGAGTTTCAAGACCAATTAAATTGCAATGTCCGAATCTATTAGTCCTAGAAGAACAGTAGTTGGGAAGAAGTGGGTCTTGGAGACTTGCTTTTCGGACATTTTGGTACATACAAACTAAGCTGGGAAACTTTACCCAAAATATTCCTGAACTCTGTTTCCAGTAGAACAAGACCATCTTTTGCTGTCTGATGAAACTACCATTCCTTTTTACAAAAACTTTTTCATGACTTGACCTGGGGCACTTGCTTTGTAAAGATTGCCTATTTTCTTCAAGATAATTCCTTATTGCCTCTGATTCCAGACCCCATCCCGAGAAATTCAATGTATCTAAAGAAGAGCTAGCCTATATATCAAAGAATTTGCAAGATCTTCCCAGTTGAAAAGACGTTAAATCAAATAACATGACCTACAAACTGGATGGGATAAAATTTATCAAAACAGTATTTTTAATCTAGGATGTGCTGTTTAATATGTTGTCGCAAACACTCGAAGGTGGCTTTAAGAGTCTGATTGTTCAGCAAATTGAATCCTGAAATATACAATGACCTAGCCCTGGTAGCTCAATGGTTAAGCTCTCGGCTGCTAACTAAAAGGTCAGAGGTTCAAACCCGTTAGTAGCTCTGTGGGAGAAAAGAACTGGTGATCTGCTCCTGTAAAAATTCAGCTACAAAACCCTATGGGGCAGTTTTACTCCATCATATAGTGTTGCTAGGGGTTGAAATTGACTCAATGCACACAACAACAAAAGAGTCAATGAGGCTAAGATGTAAGAACTTCTTGGCATAATATATATGAGATGGAGTTTGAAGACTTAGTGAGATGGGTATGTTGTAATTTATCTGAGTATTAGTCATCCTCTGTCCATTCCTCTTGAGAAGTCCTGGAAAATAGCACCTCCTTCCCCAAAACTTTAAGAAATACTTTTTTTTTTGGTGACGGACACAAAAACCAAAAATACAAACCAGTCGCCATCAAGTCGATGCCGAATCATAGCGATCCCATGTGTTGCAGAGTAGAAATGTGCTCCATAGAATTTTAATGGCTGTGATGTTTTGTGAAGCAGATCACCAGTCCTTTCTTCAAAGGCATCTCTGGATGTGTTCAGACCTTTTGATTAGCAGCCATGCATTTAACCATTTGCGCCATCCAAGAACACCAGCATCCATAAAAAGCTCTGTGGTGGGCGTCCTCTGTAGTTTGAAGATGAAAGTAGATGATGATACAGAATTTGGATCACTGATTTCAGCAAAAATAATGGCATCCCTGAATAATGTTGACCACTTGGCAGTGTATAACAGTCACAAACCAAGTGGGAATAATTACCATGATAAACTTCATGGACAAATTTTCAGTCAGGTTGTTTGACCAAGATGGCTCTGAAAAGAGGTCTAATTCATCACAGGGTTTCTAGAAATAAAATAGACAGACAAACTATCAATGTGATACTTTACATTTATAAGTGGTAAATTTATATCTGGTGGCATACACCAAACTTGAGTCAACATAAGAATGATTCACAGCTTCTAACACAACTTTGAGACCTAAGTCAGTTTACAGACATGGAACACTTTGAGGAAGGGGCAAGGGGTTCATTTTAGTAACAACTCAAAATCATGGCCACAAATATATACATTGACATTTCCTCCAAATTTTCTCCAGAGGGTCTTATGACCGTTTATAGAATGACTAGACACTGGGAAGCTTGAAAAACAAAGACCTAGTACAGTTATTAGATATTCACTCTGAACAGATGTCATGATGTTGTGAACCACCATTTAGAATGGGACTGATGGAAATCAGCTGGTAAGTGGTTCGGTGGCCCTTCCTCTGGTTAGATCTTATTCCTGAATGTGTTGTTGTAAGTAACACTCTATGCAACTAGAAGGATCTTCACAATTGTTCTTTGACCCTTCTTAGGGTAGAAAAGATCAAATGAAAGCCATTAGAACATCCTTGTATTATCCCTTATATCCACCAAAATAGTAAGCCAAAATAAAATCAATCTACGTCTAATAGGAAATTGCAGATTCCACTACGACTTTTAACATAATGAAAGGATTAAAGTTGGTAATTTCACTTATATCATTGGTTATCTTATCTGTGTTTGATGGCTCTTGGAGAACAACTGTATTTTACCATAAACTTAATAAGATGGTACTACTCATTCCTGAAGGTCCAGGTGCTTAATCTTTACTGGAAAAATTAACACATTCTCTGGTACCTGATATAAAGCTACTGACTCAGTTACCTAGTGATGCCATAACACAAACACCACAGGGAACTATAAATATGCTTACAAGACTTATCTAGGGGTACAAAAGCCAAAAAAGATAATTTTTTTTTACACAATTACACTTTCTGGTTGCACTACCTTACTTGCAAGCCTCATACCCCAGCTTTTTTTCTTCAACTTTTCTTTCTTTCACCCTTTGTGGGTACTCAAGTCCCCACTGGAAGGTAGCAAATACTTTCAGTGGTAAAAGTATACTCCCAAAGAACCTGAGAGACAGAAAAATTGGGTGGTATACCACCTGAGGAGCCCAGGTGGCTCAGTGGTTAAGAGATTGGCTGCTAATCAAAAGGTGAGCAGTTGAAATTCACCAGCCACTCCTTAGAAACCATATGGGGACATTCTACTTTGTCCTATAGGGTCACTATGAGTCAGAATTGACTCAGTGGCAACAGGTTATTTTGGTATTGTTTATACCGTATATACCACTGGTCATGAAAGGGTTTACAGAACAGAAATTTATTTTCTCAGCGTTAAGGAAGTTAGAAGCCTGAGTTTAGGGCACGGCTCTAGGGGGACTTCCCTCTGTGTATTTCAGCTTCTAGTAACAACCAGCAATTCTTAGCTTTCCTGAGCTTGTTGACTCATCTGTCTTCATTGTCTGACTTCTTCTTCCCCCTCTTTGTGTCTCTGTGGCTATTCTGGGCTTTTTGTAACTCAGATCCATACTATACTGGTACGGCCTCATTAAAACATAATAAAATAAAAATCCTTATTTCCCAACAGGGTCATTTACGGGTACAAGATTTAGAATTTCAAACATAGTTTTAGAGAGCACAGTTCAATCCATAACAGCTGTTTATTCTTCGCCTAGCATGGATAACTTTACACTTTCATTCTTACACTTTACCATGTCAAATCTCCTGCCCTTTGTTATAATGCAGTGTGGAGAGATTTCAGTTACCTTGATATGCCTATTTGTGTGAGAAAAAAGTAACATGTCCCACATCTTGACAGGCTTCTCTGACTTTTCTACCAAGTAATACATGAGGAAGGCAGTTTTGAATAAGGGGAAAGAGGGGCTCTGCGGCAGGTCCAGGCTTCAATGCAAGCTGTTCTGCCCCTTAAACTTACAGAAGACAAGATGGTACTGGATGAATCTATGGCAGATATGGATGCTGTATGGAGCCCTTTGAAACTCCCCTGGAAAAATCACAGTACAGACTCCTAGAGTATAGAAGCAAAGCCATGTATTTGGAAGCATATCTTGGCTTAAAACTGTTCTGGTAGAAATCCAGTGCTTACTCTGGGACATGATGGGCTTTAATACTTGTACTGCTTGATGTAAACTAGGCGCTATATGACGCACCAAATCATTAAGTTGGGGTTATGCTGAAGCATTGTATTATCAAAAGGAAATGATTATATGACAGCAGGCTCAAGCAGCTCAAAATTCACAACTAAGAGTCATAAACTGATGCTTCAGCCTACTGTTGTAACTAGTCCTAATGTTTTACCATCTCCTTCTAAATCAACACTTACAGCTTCTTTACTTTTAACAGAAAAATAAAAAAAGCATGGGATTACAGATGTTTCTGCATGGTATGCTGGCACTAGCCAGCATGCCCCTCTCAGGGTATGCAATGAAAGGCAGTAGTAAACAGAAAATTTCCCAGAGGGAAAATTTTTGACCACAAAACAGCTTGTTTTCCACTTTAGAAAAAATATGGCCAGAGGAATTTATCTGCAATATTTCACAGGTAATGATAAATAGAATACCTAGTCATTCTGTGACATGTTTAGAATAAACTTAAAAGATGGATGACAAATAAGTCTGAAAATAGGATGGACCTCTTTGAGTTGGCAACAACTGAGGTCTACCACTCTTAGTAATCAGAAAAAATGACTAATCCTCTGGATACCAATCTTTTATGCCCATCTACCCTGGTGCTTGCTAAATTCACTCAGGTACAAAGCAGTCATAGCAACAAGGATAGAGACTAAGCATGATTTCAACAAGTTTTATTTCACCTAACCAAGACTGATCTGACAACCACCCCTGCTGCGTGACCAACTTGCAAACAGCAGAGAGCAATATTGAACTCTTTATTTGGCACAACTACTTAGATGGACCTGTTAAGCACCTAATAAAGGATGATTACATTAGATCCCTTTATTCATGGAAGAGGCAGGCATTCATCCTCATGGATTCATCCTCATGAATAATCTAAATATTGTTTTGC
Organism: Trichechus manatus latirostris; assembly: GCF_000243295.1. NCBI lineage: Eukaryota > Metazoa > Chordata > Mammalia > Sirenia > Trichechidae > Trichechus > Trichechus manatus. The sequence goes on from NW_004444317.1 coordinate 86,668, forward strand.
TTTCCATTTTTTAAACAATCCTGCCAGTACTATCATTTGTATGCTTACAGATAGTTTCATTCATTATTATGTTAACCACATACACCATTGGCTCTGACCTAGGAACTCGTTTTACCATGACATTAGTGAGGCAATAGGCTGGCAGCCATATAATTGTTCTTACCATGTACCTCACACACAGAAGCAGCCAACCTGACAGAAGAGTGAAATGGCCTACTGAAAGTTGAGATACATCATTTTGAGAGTGCAGAGCACTATGCTATAGAATATGATATATGTCTTAAGCCAGTAACCAACGTATATTATTTTTTTCTTAGTCAGAATTGAGAGGAATGGTTACAAAAAAGTGAAAGTGGGAGTACTCTTAAATATATCTTTATTTTTTTTTTTTCTGTTTCCCTTCCGCATAACTTGGTGAATTTGAAGTTCTAGTTCCCAGAAGAAAAATACTTCCAATAGGAAATAAAACCATACTTTTATTAAACTGGTCGCTAAAACTGCTCTCTGAGGACATTGGACTTTTCGTGGTTTAAAAATGCAGATGAGAAAATTAAAGTTCTCGATAGGGTGAGTGATCTTGATTATCAAGGGGAAATTAGATCGCTGCTATACAAGGTGGACAACAAGAAGTAACTCAATAAAAATGCAATCAATAAGAAGTAGATCTTGTTGTAGAAATGGAAATTTGTGTTACCTCATAAAGTATAGAACCTGATCAAGCCAAGGTAGTGGCAGAAGGCAAGATAAATGTGGAATGGTACAAATGATTTTTGCATGTGAGTCTGGATTTTTTTCCCCTATATTTCAACCAAAACAAAATATTGTAAGAGATTGAATGCAGAAGCAAATATATGAATAACAGCTGTCTTCTATTAAGACAGACATTAAAGAGACTTGAAAAATTGTAAAATGATGCCATTCTTTTAATTATTTCTTTTGAAAAATATGATTATTTCTCATGAAAATTTGTTATGTATATTTACATGCAATGGGCTTTTATTGCTTGTTTTAAATTAATGAATAAATTGTAACATTCAGTCAATTTTAATTTTTAATAACTAAATATTGGTAGATTTAACACACATAAAGAAATGTTCTTTGTGGTCCTCAAAGCTTTTAAGTATGAAAAGAGTTCCTGAGGGCAAAAATTTTGAGGACCATTGAATTAAACAATCTGAATAGAATTTTGTTTCTTAAAAAGTTCCTGACTGACATCAGTACTTACTATATATCAAGATCAAGGATTTTACAATGAACAGTATTCATCTCAGTTTTATAGAAAGATCACATTTATACAAAAATGAAAAATAACGAAAAAATGTTGCAATATACATGGGAGTGAAGACTTACTCAGTCTAAGAAAATGCCTCATAGTTAAGAGTTGAGAATCAGTTAATAAATATGATACTAACATTAGTAACTATTGATTTTATTTTAACTTAGATATAAGAAAGGCAGTAGAAAAACATCTTCTCATAGCCACCAACATATCAACATTAAATACGGCAGTTATTTTAGAGAAACTAGAGTCTAACGATATGAAAGAAATTTTGTTAAAATGATAACCCTTTGTGTCAGATGACTACAATAATTTATATTTATCACTATTAATATGAGATTATATGTATTATACAGAAAAGAAAAAATGCAGTTAAAAGAAGTAACAAGCTCAAAGTCCCATAGCCAGGAAAGAGTGGAGCCAACGTTAAATAATTAAAGGATGTATGTCCAAGCCCCCCTCCTTTTATTCTTATATTACATAATAATTGTATCATAACACATCAGAATTGCCCAATATTTCTATTCTATATACAATGTATGCTTTGAATTATAAGTTTTAATTTACTTATTAAAATTCTATACTACATACAGTGCAAGAAATGATAGGCTGTTCATTAATGTTAAGTTTGTATTTATGTGCATTGTGGACTTATGAAAATGGAAAAATCAGTAAGTGCCAGTGATATACTATGCAGTGTAGAAGGGAAGATTAAGTAATATTTGCACCATAGCTACACCCCAGTGGAAAAACCTAAAATGGACTATAAATTTAAAAAAAAAAAAAAAAGGATCTTGAATTCTAAGCATATTCTGTGGGAAATCATGAGGTATGTAGCTAATAATAAAAGGCAAATTATTGGATTAGTATTTATAGAGCTGAACTAGTTAAGAACCATAGCAAAAATATAGTCTCCCAGATTTCCCAAAGGCCTTATAAAAGCATTTTCAAATTCTGAATTTCAGGGACCTCTGACCAAAATAGCCTTCCTGGGGCTGCCGTCTGTCACTAATGCTTGGTATTCTTTGAGTAGAGGACCAGGGTTTTATTCTATCACCACAGGCATGAGAGAGCAATGGATAAGAACAGTGGCTGAAGCTTAGGTTGTCTGGATGAAATCAAGCAGCACTGCTTACTAACTGTGTGACTCTGAGCAATTTACCTGAACCATCTCCTGCCTCAGTTTTCTCAGGGATTAAAACTGACATGGTAATAGTATCTGCCCCATAGCTATTATCTATTTAATGGACAATTAAATAACCCTGAGACAAGTTTAAATGATTTCAATTTGCATTTTCATATGAATGCATTACGGTAGATAATTTTCTGGGAGCAAGTTTGATGAGAGAAAATAAAAAAAGTCAGAAGTGAGACC
>NW_004444317.1:91976-108240 GCF_000243295.1 Trichechus manatus latirostris
GAAGTCTTGTGAGACCTTAAGCAAAGGATCCAGATTAGCTGTTCACAGATTCCAGACCCATGGAAACTGTGAGATAATAAATGCTTGCTGTTATAAGTTAGACTGAAGTTGTGATAATTTATTAAGCATCAACAAATAATATAACACAAAAAGGAGTGTTTTCAAGTTTGTTAGTCACAGCATATTAGCCACAACATTTAGGGTATGAATCCCATGTAAGCCATGGTTTTAAGATTTCTTTGTTTCTAAATCTAGCAGTGTAATTTATATAAAAGAGACAGTGATAAACCTGGTGGGTGTGCAGGAGAGGAAACTGATAATGCAGCATTAGGAAACTACATCCTGTGAGAAATACAGTTCATTTAGACTAGCAAAAAAAAGAAGACTTGCAAAAAACACATTATCTCTCTTCAAAAATCTGAAGCTTTTTCAAGTGTAAGAGGTAGTAGTCTCATTTTGTTCTGCTCTGGAGAGCAAAGCCAAGACTAATAAATGGAGATCAGAAAAGCACAGTTAACCTGTAAGTACTGGGACTGAACAGTTTCAGAATTGGCTATTAATTGTAGAATTTGAGCAAAGATTGAGTGAACATTTGCCCCCAATAATTAAGGAAGGAAAAAATTATAGATAGATAGATAGATGGTTAGATGGATGGATGGATGGATAGATGGATGGATGGATGGCTAGATATACATAGATATAAATACACAAATAAGTAGATTATTCAAGTTCTTCCCTACCGTCTTCTTTTTTGAAATAAGAATTTCAAGTATTTAACATACTCATGTCTTACAGATAAAATACTGCAAGAGGTATAGACCACATTGCTAAAAGCATCAGAAGTACATTATGTATCATAAGCAGGAGGGAATGAGAATCTCTTTTATCAGTCACTCCCATTTCTCTCAATGGCTGATGCATTTCTTTTCTAGACTATTTTATTTGTTGGATGGTGAGGGAATTACAAGCAGCACACGCTGGAATGCTTACTCTACCAAAACATAAGTCAGCTGCTTTCTACAGCGATGGCTCATGCCAGCTGGCTACAAAATGACGTTGGCTCCAGCTGTGTTTTGAAGCCACATATTTTATGTTTTTCAGTCCAATCAGATGTACTGGCATTGAATGAAATGAGTCCAGAAAATACAAGGAAGGCCGAAATGAATACAAAAATTGGATAATGCTATATAGTGAAAGAAATTCCAGCCAGGGTTCAAGTTAACCGATCACATTACAAGCACGTATTCACAGTTAATAGTGTGAAAGCATTATTTCAGTTTCTATGAAGCCTTTCGTATGTAGATTACAGCACATGCATATACAGGGATATATTTCAATGAACAAGTTGTGCAAGTTAGTAAAAGTAAAAGATAAAGAGTTGTCATCTTTGGATTTTAGTCTAATTTGAATTTTAGCAAATACTCCTTGTAATTCTCTCTTTAAGATTTAAATAATGCATTCAAGAAATAGCTAATATTATAAAAGAGTGACTGTGTTACAACTCTGAATAAGTAAATATTAATGTAAAGTATGTCTGTCCACTAAATCTCAACTCTCCCAACTCCCTCATGTTTCCACTCAACTGTTTAAATAATGGTACCTACTATGTGTCACGTACTGAACATACTGAGATGAATATGATATGATTATTACTCTTGTGATCTAACAAGCTGAAAAGAGGCCTGGGAAAAATATTAGTGGTGGATTCTAGAAAAGACATTTGCACTGTATGGCAGAGGCTCAAATTAAGAAAATGATCCGTTCTTATGGTTGGGGCTTGGCAAAGTGTTTTAGAAAAAAATGAAAGTTTTGTCATGACTTCTAATATGAGTAGGAATGACCAGGAAAAGAGAAAAGAAGAAGGGCAGGAGGAGATACCAGACCAAGGAGACATCACGAGGAATGGTTTAGAAGTCTTAATTATTTGGAGGAAGAGTGAATAAAATGATATGCTTTCTTGCCTGGGAAGAGTTTTCAAGAAGTTCTGAATGAAATGCGGAGAGAAGAAATATGAATGGGGAGGGAGAGAGAAGAGAATGGAAAAAAGAAGACATGAAAGAAGGAAAGATAGACTAAAATAGAAATGAAAGTAAGCTACAATTTATACTAGTGAGAAAGAAGAGAAATAAGATACAAGGAAAAGAAGAATTGGACAGAGGTATAGGTGATAAAAAACATCTTTTATGCTTTGAAGAGACATTTTCTGCAATTTAGATAAACAAATGGTGTAATCATATGTTTTATATAGGGACTATGTCTAAATGTTTTGGTTGTTATTAACAGTAAATCATTAGAAAAATAACTCTCAAAAATTTGATTTATAGGCATTGTTTGATGGTATCCCCTACTGATATTCTGGGCTTTACAAGTGGATGTTTCACAGCTCTATTGCCTATTGCTTACATTTATTCATTCATTCATTTATTGTTATACAATTAATCAATTCATAAAAGTATATATTATGAGAACTTTTGAAGCAGAAATAATGTCAGATGCCAGGGATATGTCAGTAAACATAATTGTTCAGTCCCTACCATCACAGAATTTACTTTCTTTTCTAACTAAAAAGATATCAAACTAAATAAGAAAATGCAAAATAATAATCTAGAAGTTCAGATCTGTTTGCTTGCCGTTTAAAATTGTCATCTTCCGTTAACCTTAATTTCTTGGGCACTGGTTCTCACTTTGCCTCTGTAGAGTTCTGATTTGGCCAAAATGATCATGTTCCATCTTTCCGAATGCAAGTTCAGATATTGTATAACATGGCTTGGTGCGTAGATTCTCTTGTGATTTATTTTAGGCTATGTTGCCAAGGCCTTTAATTGAATAAAATTGGTATCCCTATATTTATCCAATTATAATAATCAGTACCCTGAATTTTTATGCCAACTTTTCTCCATAATCTGCCACAAGAGGGTAATGGCAATTGAAAAACTAGAAAGAGGTGAGAATAATTATTGTGACCTGTTTGTCATCCGAACAAATTCTATTAATCCTCAAAGAAGTCCTGCCAATCCAGCAATACTCCTTTCCCACAGGGAGGGTAAAGCTCCTTTTCCTTTTTTCTGCATCTTCTAAATTGCTGCCCCACATTTCCTGTTGCAACTGCTTTACTGGCCAGTGACCTAGTGTTTTACTCTTGCCTGCCAAATGGTTAGGAAGCCACAAGCAAGCTGTTTCTTTTTCTGGAGGCGAAATTACCATACACAAACATCAGACTCAGAATAAGTAAATCACCTTGGTCAATTCATTTACAATTTATCTGGGGCAAGGTTTTGATTGAGACTTTTAAAGGGAAGTAAAATTTATAACACTAACATAAAGCTCAAAATTCACTGCTTCTGTCAAGACCGGTTCCATTCTGCACTCCACCAGGCAGGTTAACTCAGCCTTTTGGCTTATTGAACTGCTCCATTTCCAGCTATTTCATTTATGCTTCGGGGTTTAAATAACCTTCTGCTTAAGGCCCAATCTCTCCAGCAGAGTAGAGCTTGCGTGTATGACAGCAGTAGCTCCAGTGTCTCCTGGGTGTGCTTTGGAATCATATCCCTAGTCCCCTCTGTTGATTCCTTCTGTCCTCCAGCAGGTGGTAGACAAGCAGTACAGTGCTTTTTTTTTTTTCTTCAGCTGCCAGAAAACGTGCGAATAGGAACCTGAGTATCTATTTCCTCAGGCACGAAATAGATCAGGATACTTTCGGCTATTTCTGCTCTTTCTAACATTTATTTTGGCTTTCAACTCCCCTAAAAAAATGTGTGTCAAGTCACATTTTTCACAAAAGATTACAAAGGTGGTCAAATAGTATTATCCTAAAAATACCTATTTCGCACAAACAAAAATAGAAGAATAAATAGCTTTCTTGCTGATGAATTTCCTGCTTGTGGGAAAGGCAGATACTTTGAGAAAATCAAGTACAAAAGACACAATGCTACTGACTAGACTGCAAACTACTGAACATCAGGCCCTTTTTATCACATCTTATCTTTATTTAAGACTGACCAGGAAGAAAGGCCTGGTTATCTATTCCCAAAAGTTAGCCAATGAAAATCGTATGAATCATAACAGAACATTGTCTGACTCACTTGAAATCTAAGACACTTGCTTTGGACATGTCATCAGGAGGGATCAATTGCTAGAGGAGGGCATCACGTTTGGGGAAGTGGAGGACCAGCAAGGGCATGGGAGACACTTGGTAAGATGGATTGGCACAATAGCTGTAATGACAGACCTGAATGTGCAGGCGATTGTGAGGATGATACAGCAACTGTTGTACATAAGGTCACCATGAATTGGAGTCAACAACAATGCTTGACAGATAGAAGATGCTTAGGAAACTTGTGCCGAATGGAACGCCTAAATTTTCTTGCTAGGATTTGGTGTTGCGAGAGAGACAGAGAAAGATCTGGAGAATTTGCCATATTTGGAAATTTGATCATTGATTTTCCTTGAAATTTACAATATTACTGTGCAGCGGGAACCTTTGTAATCATCCAGGTAACAGACCTTTCTCTTATGGAAAAATGCAAGGGTTACACTAATCTTATTAAGAAGAGTCAAACAAATCAAACCAATATCTCTTTAGTTAACACTGATACCCTGAAAGAATCATACTTGATATTGTATAATAAATCAACACGTAACTTTCAGTTAGTTGAGAATGCAAGAAAAAAGTATCTGAAATTTTTTTTATTTAAAAGAATTAAATAATATATAAAGATGGAAATTTGTTTATTCTAAATACTCCCCTTATTAGTATGCTCCCCTTTTCTGTAATAAAGATTAACTAAAAAGCCAAGATCCCTCTAGAGAGAAGTGCTCTTTGCTATACGTACTTTACCTTTCCAGATCTATGATTATTATTAAAACACAAAAGGAGGACACAGACAATTGGTTTGGTCATGGCCATCCTTTGCCCATAGTGTATAGATATGTACCAATCTGTCCCAAATCTTCAACATTTCCTGTTATATTAAATTGTATTGGTCCTATTTCTGCCCATGTTGAATAAAAAATTGGACCTGTGAAGGTTAAAGACATTCTCCCATCATTTTGTGTTTCAGAAATAACTTACTGCAAAGAAACATCGTTCCTATATAATTGAGATAAAACTCAACAGTTATCTTTTTTGTTTGCTTATGACAACGTCAGACACAGATCAGACACTCCAAATTCCCATTATGTCATAAATGAATAGCTGAACTGTTTTTTCCCCACTGATCAATCAGAACAACATGCTTGTTAACCAAATTTTGGTTAAGTTTCTCTCCTCCCCCTGAACTTTGACCCATCCTCAGCCTCAACCAGCCAGTTGCTACTGATTCCATTCCAAATCATGGCAACCCCATGCGTGCCAGAAAAACTGTATTTCATAGGGTTTTCAATGGCTGATTTTTCAGAAGTGGATTGCCAGGCCTTCCTTCTGAGGCATCTCTGGGTGGACTCAAACTTCCCACCTTTCAGTTAGGATTTGAGTGTGGTAACCATTTGCACCACCCAGAGATTCTGAACTTGTGTATTAACCCTCCTTACAAGCCCTTCCTGAAAACAGACTGACCTCAGGGTAAAACATCCGATCTAATATTCCATCACACCATCCTCCCTCATTCCACTGGTTGTTTCTAGCCTTGATTACTCCTCCATATAAAATAAAAGCCTTTTTCTGCTTATCCACTGAAATCCTTACTCTTCTCTTGGTCAGAGCATTTTCCCTATTGCCGTAGTCCCTCTCCTACCTCCCCTAATCCTTTTGAATAAATTTTCTCATTACCAACTGTGAAGTTTTTTTTTTTTTTTTATTTGACAAGGTAAAAAGTAATGTCAAATAATCTTAAGATTGCACGTAGCCTCAAATTTGGCCTGGTCCGGTGGCTTTTGAAATTGTTTCAAAATCCTTGCAAGAAATAGTTAATATTGGATATCAGGGTGTAAAACAATGGAAGCTGATCATATGTGAGCTTTAGATTCCATTTCAGCAAAAAAAAAAAAAAAAAGATAAATTTTGAATAAATAAAAGTATCTTAAAAATCCTTGACAAAAGTCTGTTTTTTCAGATCAACACACCATTTCTTCATCGTCTTCTTCTTCTTCTTCTTTTTTTTTTTTAATAAATATACAGATGGCAAGTGTCCAGGAAGGTCAAAGGAAAGCATGGTCATAAGTGTTCAAGGCAACCTGGGCCTTGAAGAAGGATGGAAGGGACACAGAGGGAAATCCAGCAGAGGGAATGGCATATGCAAAGGCCCAGAGGTGGGAATGTCAGGACATTTCAGGGACCAGTGAACAGGTCTGTCAGACCAAAGGAGAAGCAAGGGAGATAAAGCTGGAAGGAGAGTTAAGGTAAGCCCTTTCTGAGGCTCAGTTTCCATGCCTGGAAATTGGGATATTAATTCTGCCCTCACTAAAAGAAGGCATGCTGTGGTATAGACCTGGCCTATGGACACCTGTCTACTCCAACCTGTGCGTGTCCCAGACCCTGGATCCATCTCCACATGTGCGTGAGTCAGATACTCAGTTTTCTGGAATTCAAATTTCCCGACCCGTCAGATGTGACTGCGCTGAAAATCAGCAGACACCTGTCGTGCCTGACGTAGTTCAGCCCCATCCATAGTCCCAGAGCTTCCCAGCCTCGAATCCCCATTCTGCTGTGGAAAGCTCTAATCCCAACATGTTTTCCCCAAAAATGTCCAGAAGGAGAAATGTTTTCTCTGTCAGACTTGATTCCATAGTTAATGTGAAAATTCATAATTAAGGGTTAGAAATATCATGGGACTCAGGATGGACTTTGGACATCAGGGAAGAGCAGTCACTAGAAAAGGACATCATATCTGGTAAAGTAGAGGGCCAGCAAAAATGAGGGGAACCATCAATGAGATGACTGACCCAACAGCTGCAACAGCAGACTCAGAACATACCAAGATCATGAAATGATGCAGAAATGAGCAAGCTTTCATTCTGTTATACGTAGGGTTGCCATGAACTGGAGCTACAACAACAGAGCAGACTTGTCAACAAGCACTTGCAACTGTAGGCACAGTCCCTGGAACACGGGCCTCTGAAAATGTTCTAATTTCTTGCAAAATGGTAAGAAAAAAAAATTAATGGAGTCCACTCCAGATTATACTCATCTTTATACCAATACGGAGCCCTGGTGGTGCAGTGGTTAAGAGCTCAGCTGTTAACTAAAAGGTCGGCAGTTCAAATCCACCTTTCTTCTTGGAAACCCTTTGGGGCAGTTCTACTCTGTCCTATAGAGTCACTATGAGTCAGAATCAACTTGACAGCAGTGAGTTTGGTTTGGTTTTTGGTTTATACCAATGCAGCTATAAAATGTAATTATTACTATTTTTTGTGGAGTAAGAGACCATGGAGGCAAAAGTACTTAGGACCTACAAAAGTTTCATCGTTGCCCTGAGTAGACCAATGGGACAGCATGGGCAAACTGAGGGATGACTTATGGAAACTGGGGCTCAGATTGGGACAGCTCAAGCTGAGATTTGAATCCAGGACTACCTGACTCCTAAAATCCTTGTTCATTCGTTGGTTGGATTTTTTCCAAGTGGTCTATCAAACTTCCAAGTTTCAGTCTCTGTTGAGGCTTCAGATTTCCTGGTTTCAGTGATCAGGCAATTTAATAGATGACCCCCACCCCCCACAACATACCATTTCTTAATAAGCATCAGAGCCAATTTTTCCTACATTGCATTGAATAGTTGGCTATTTCTTGGTTGCACGCTAGTGGTTTAATTGAATTGAAAAGCCACGTAAAAAATATATTTCTTCAAATCCAGGGGTCACACTCAGTGCTGTGCAATGCTCAGAAAATAAACAATGCACAGAAATTAAGAAAAACAACCTATTGATATGTCCCATCTTACTCTGGACATATGCTCACTATCTGAAATTTAATCTGAGTAAGCTTAATGCCTGTTTTGATGTAAGTTTCTTGTATTGAAAGCTTCTTTGGTTGAAATAGGGGTGATAGGCTCACAGCTCCACCCAATGAAATCTCCTGCTTCCCTTAGCCCTTAAAATTCTCAGGCTCCACTGAGCATTAATTCATACTAATCTAGCCCAGTTATTTATTCAATAATCTGATAATACATCCCAAACAAGGAGGTAAAAGGTATTTTCACTTCTCCTTTAGCAAACACATTCTTCTCATGAATTATCTTTTTTAGGTCTTATGAGCTTCATCATATACAAAATTCTTACATTGGTACTGCTTTAGGGCCTGTTGAAAATTGCTTTATCCCAGGCTTTGAATTGTCAAGCTGTTTTGAGGAAAGTCAGTAGCCCTCAGAATCAGAACTAAGTAGAGGTTTTACTTCCTTTGCATAACCTTTCTAGGAAGTGTAATTCTGCACTGAAAACAAGACACACTAATTCGGGCAAAATGACAAACATTAGCAAGCAAGCATTAAAACTGTTGTTTCACCCAACGATGTAAGCTAAGTGAAGTCCCTACTCTTTGCCCTCAAGCCCTCTGACAAGCAACTTTCATGCAAGTGAAGTTCTAGAGCACTAGGTCAAATGAAACTCAGGGCCTAGAACATCATTCAGAAGGCTATCACCGGGCTTTCTGAATTGCTATACCTCCTTTATAGACTGAGACCTGTATTATTTTTCCGGTCAATCCCATGGCTTCAGTACAACTCATCTCATCAGTGGAACATAGTTTTTAAACATATATTATGCCAGTTAGTAAATCTCCTGGTACAAATTTAGACCATAAATTTTTGTCTATTCACTCTTGGATTATAGGTTCCTGATTAAGTCTTTCAAAAACTATCTAACCATTCCTGAATTGTATATTCCTGATTAGAATGCTAATGCTAATTTCCCTAATGTGTAAATTGAAGCTGATATACTCAGAATTATTTTAAAGTGACCCACACATAGACAAAAATAACAGACCCAAGGAATATGAAAAAATTAGCAGATGGCCCAAGTGTCAGAGAATTGCTATAGCAGGTATAGGAAAGATTCATAGATTCAAACTATACCTAGAAGAACCGTCAGTCTAATATTTTTTCATTTGTCGATTTGGTTATAGTTCAACATGTAACCTTCTCTAGAGAAAGAATTCAGCCTAAATAACTAGTAAGTCTGTCCAGAGCTTTTTCCAATAAGCAGATGAGTTTCTTGTTTCTCAGACATTGTTTGCACCTTCAAAACTGCAATTTATTTAAAAATGCCAGGTTGATTTATTGGCAAGTTAATTCCAAAATTTTGAAAAATAAATTAGTGGAAATTACAGTAAATCAAATTACAATATAAACTATCTCCACCTTTCTCAGTTGTAAAATATATCTTTTAAGAATCTTTATGAGCCTTTAAGAGACTGCCAATCTTTTGCAGAGTACTAACCATTTTTAAGAAAAAAACATAATGTCTGCATATCATAATTTATGAGTAATTTAATGTTCAACATCGATTTTTTTTATTGTTTGGGCATTTAATTTACATTTTTTTTTAAATTTGTGACCATTGTATTTTTGATTTACAATTTATTATATAGTTTCAGGATGTTGTATATTGTTTTTCATTGGTTCATGAGTAAATCCCCTTTAGAATGAAGTACAAATTAGTTTCTATTTTGGTAAAATAAATATTTCATTCTATCTCTGTGTTCTTTGCTTCTTATTTTACGTTCTAGAAATAAAAAAAATTATTTACAATAACTATCTTCAACATATAGACATTGATTATTCTAACATGTCAAATTTCTATGAAATTTTCAAAGTATTTTATGGTAAGAGAATAGCAAATGTTATAATTGGGAGTTTGGAGAAATAATATAGTCCATAATATGTCTCATAAACACTGCTTATTTCTCAGTGAACATGATTAAAGCAAATTTACGAGTATTTTAACATTTGTAATGCAATGATGTTTTGATTTGTGAGCGTATTTGAATACCCAAACAACTGCAGCGCTTGATAAGGAAAATATTTCCTGGGAAGGCAATATAGGTATATATATATATATATACACATATACATATATATTTGTGTGTGTGTTTTTCTTTTTCTATATGCATTATTTATTATCAGATAAGTAAGATCAGCATGCTTTGAAGAAACTCATCATAAAGTGTCAAGGCATTAGGTAACAAATCAATGGCTGGTTAAATGATTGTTTTTCCCTGAGGGAAAATATATTTTGGTTTGGTGACCTAACTTCATTATGCTTCAGTACATACTGAGTGAAAAACACTATTTCTGTCATTAATGTGTTTATAAAAGCTTTTTGCTGTCTTCACTGAAAACTCACTCAGCTGATTTTTTTCCCCGTGATGTATTGTCTGGCAGTAAAAGCTAATCTACTCATAGCATTTTTAGACTCAGATTTTATTTCAAATTTTAGCTACATTTTTAAAGAGGAACACATACAACTATCAGTTGTTATGAATGTTGTTCCATCAATCAGAAACGGATATTAATTAATTTTTTTGTTGTTTAAATTGAGATCAACAATCCCTCCTCATACGTATTTCACACTGTTCAGGTGAGAATTCAATGGTTTAATTGCACTGCAGTGATCACTGTTATTTGAGCTTTTCAAGCTCTGTTGAGTTTTCTTGTCTATTGTTTTCTTGTCTATTATTTTGTTTCTATAAAAATATTTCTAGGGAGACCAGCAGAACAACTAATATTTGAACTACCATTACTACCACATCTGTGTCTGTGCTAAACTCTTAAATAAACTCCGAATTCCTTTTAGTTACTGTCATGGATTGAATTGTGTCCCCAAATATGTGTTTCAACTTGGTTAGGCCACGATTAACAGTATTGTGTGAGTGTCCTCCATTTTGTGATTGATGTAATTTTCCTATGTGTTGTAAATTCTAATCTCTGCCTGTGGTTAATGAGACAAGATCAGATTATGTTAAAGAGGATTAGGGTGGGATGTAACACCCTTACTTAGGTCATATCCCTGATCCAGTGTAAAGGGAGTTTCCCTGGGGTATGGCCTGCATCACCTTATATCTTACAAGAGATAAAAGGAAAGGGAAAGGAGCAAAGAGTGGGGGACTTCATACCACCAAGAAACAAGAGCCAGGAGAACAGTGCTTCCTTTGGACCTGGGGTCCCTGTGTTGAGAAGCTCCTCAACCAGGGGACGATTGATGACAAGGACCTTCCTCCAGAGCTGACAGAAAGAGAAAGCTTACCCCTGGAGCTGGCGCCTTGAATTCAGACTTCTAGCCTACTAGACTGTGAGAGAATAAACTCTTTGTTAAAGCCATCCACTTGTGGTTTTTCTGTTACAGAAGCACTAGATAACTAAGACAGTTACTTAATATTAGTTATAAACAATCTTAAATATATTTACTTTTCCTAGTTATTTGTTGTTATATTCTTTTGTCATTTACTTTAAAATATCCCAGCATACATAAAGCTCTACATTTATGTGTATGTTATCTTTTAGTTTACACCTTAGAGGAAATAAATTTAAATTTTCAGAAACGTAATCAGCAATCCACACAAAGTTAAAAATTACTAAATTTAAGCTTCATACTCTTGTGTTCAAAAAGTATATGTAACATATTAGTGAACTTATATGAGATGTCAGTAATGTAACATTAAATATTGTATCTTAAAAGTATTTTCAGTTTTATTAAGTCTAAAATCTATAGTGAAACATGTCATAATATAGATTAAAAGTTCCTCTTTATACATACACCACATAAACAAAGATTCACACACACACAGACATTTATTTGCACCTGAGCTAGGAATGCAGATATGCTTATGAGCATTGCTGGCCAGTGGGGAGTGAGTCATTCATTGACTGTAACTAGATGTCAAAAAGGTTGCATTCCTTTCTGGAGGTCCTGGGGAAGAATCTGTTTCCTGCTTTCCTTGGCTCATACCCCTCTTCCCCCAAGTTCAAAACCAATAACTGTGGGTTGAGGGGGTTGAGGTCTCTCACACTTTGAATCTCTCCTCCTTTTTTATTTTTCATTTTTCTGTCTCATCTTTCTAACTCAGCTGGGAAATGTTCTCTGCTTTTAAGGACTCATGTGATTATATTGTACTAACCTGAATAATCCAGGATAACAGCCCTATCTCCTGGTCAGTACCCTTAATCACATCTGCATATTCACAGATTCCTGGGAGTAGTGCAAGGACATCTTTGGGAATCATTGTTGTGATTACCACAGTTACCCATTAATATAAAAAAATGATTTTTTCACATTAGATACTTTCATTGGCTTTTTTTCTTTTTTCTTTTTTTTTGCTTTTTCTTACTGTAGTAAAAATATGCATAACAAACATTTGGCAATTCAACAATTTTTATATTTTTAATTCAGTGACATTGATTACATTCATTATGTTTTGCTACCATTTTTTTTCATAATTGGTATTTTATTGGTTATGTTAAGGGTTTATATAGAGACATTGTAAACAATTTGTACACAATTTATAATGTACATACCAAACATCTGAAAAGCCATGTAGTTAGAATTCTTTTCTAAATTCCAGTGACTTCCCAGCATTAAATTTGGAGACAAATTTTCCTTAACAGGATATCAAGTACCAATTCTTCAACTATTGATAACTATTACATCATAAGTCCCACTTACTCAGAGTTTAATATCACACACACTACACACTCCAATTCTCAACCTTTCACAGGACATAACAAAAGATACTAGGAAAACTGAACTATCACAACCAAAGATGTTACAGGATACACGCAGTTCTGACAGGGAGAACCGTGATAATGATGAGATTTTAAGAAACAATTCTACTAGAAAACAACATGCTGAAGACATGTAAATGCATGACCATGACTGCAAATTGCCATTAAGTATGCTTTGTTTTATGGGATATAAAAAGTACCCCTTCCACCTATGTAACGCTATGTTGACACCCACGACAGTTAACCAAAATCCAAACCAAACTCCTTGCCATCGAGTCGCTTCTGACTGACAGTCAGCCTTTTGGAGAGAGTAAAACTGCCCAATAGAGTTTCCAAGGAGTGACAGTTGGATTCAAACTGCTGACCTTTTTCATTAGCAGCCGTTAACTCTTAACCACTGCACGACCAGGGCTCCAAGACAGTCAAATCCTCCCATAGTTCAACATCCTACAATTTTCTGGTTGTACCAAAAAATGAACAACAAGCTAATAATTTCACCTCTTAAAAAAAAAAAAAAACTATTTACATTAAAAAATGGGATGAGATGGATCTTCTCCTTCTTAAAAATGTTTCTAGAGCTACAAAAAACTTGCATTTACAAAATAGTTGATTGAAATATTCCTCTGGATTGTACAAGAAGGGAGATACAGGGACCAGTGATAGACACAGTAGACAAACATTAATCAGGCTTGGTTTCTTTCTCGCCTGCTTCATCAGAGGCTGGACTCTCGTTTTTAGCTTCTCCATTTTCTGTAGGTAAATCTTGAGCTTCTTAGTTAGCCACTTCAGCCTGTTTTCCCTTTGATCCCCTTTTCCTTTCTGTTTGCATTTTTTCGCTGAAGATTTATCCTTTCCTGCTGCCTTTTTTGGTTTAGTTTCTACTTTGCAGGAGCAGGTTTAGCTGATGTGCTCGCTGACCTCCTCTTGGGCTCCTCCTTCATCTCCTCTTGGGCATCTCAGTGGTGGGGAGGACGCATACCAGGTGACTTTGGGCCGCAGGAAGAGAGTCTTCACGAGGCGGGGCTGCCTGGCCTCTGTCCCTCCGCATGCCATCCAAACTGTGCTATCAGTATTATTATCCTTTTACCAATTATTCAGTTACCGTTTACAGAAATTTAGTGTCCTCTAAGCAATAATTTCCCCTTTGTCCCTCCCTCCCTCCCCCCTAAACCTACCCACTGCTTTTGAGTTCACTCATAGTGACCCTATAGAACAAAGTAGAACTGTCCCATAGTGTTTCCAAGGCTGTAAATCTCTATGGAAGCAAACTGCCACATCTTTCTTCCTCGGAGTGGCTGGTGTGTTCCAACCACAGATCTTTTGGTTAGCAGCTGAGTGCTTTAACCACTGCGCCACGAGGTATCCTTCTCCTATCCTCAGTAACCACTAATTACTTTCAGTCCTATGCATTTGCCTATTTCATGTAAGTGAGACCACGTAGTATTTGCCCTTTTGTTTCTGCCTTATTTCACTCAGGATAATGTTCAAGGTTCATCCATGTTGTGGCGTATATCAAGACTTCACTTCCTTTTATGGCTGTATAATTCATTGTATATATATATACCACATTTTGTTTATCCATTCTTCTGTTCATGAACATTTAGATTATTTTCACCTTTTGGGTATTGTGAATAGTGCTGCTATGGACATCGGTGTACAGGTTTCTGCTTTCAATTCATTTGGATAAATACATAGATTGGGATTGCTAGATCATGTGGTAATTCTATGTTCAACTTTTGAGAAACTGCCAAAGTCTTTTCAACAGTAGCTATACGATTTTGCATTCCCACCAGTAATGGATGAGGGTTCTGATTTCTCCACATCCTTGCCAGCTCATCTTGGTTTACTTTTTTTTTTTTTCCCCAATAGTAGCCATTTTAGTAGGAGTGAGGTGATATCTCCTTGTGATTTTGATCTGCATCTCTCTAATAGCTAATAGGAGCCCTGGTGGCGCAGTGGTTAAGCATTCAGCTGCTAATCAAAACGTCAGCAGTTCTAATCCACCAGCTGCTCCTTGGAAACCCTATGGGGCAGTTCTACTATGTCCTATAGGATCACTATGAGTTCAAATCGACTTGATGGTAATTTTTTTTTTTTTAAATGGCTAATGACTTTAAGCATCTCTTCATGAGCTCTTTGGTGAAATGTCTATTCCTTTGCCTATTTTTTGACTTGGCTGTTGTTTTTTGTTAAGTTTTAGTTGACTTTTGATTCTATATCACGTTTGTTGTTGTCCTAGACATCATTATAGCACATTTTGTTGAATAAATTAACTATTTAATTTTGATCTATTTATTACTGAGTAGATCAATAGCAAAATGTCAATAAGAACAAGTTTCTGAACAAGGCTTCTGGCCTTTTTTTATTGAACCATTGTCTCCTCTTCATGCTTAATTCTGTTTACTTAATACAGATCCTTATTATTTTTCACATGGATTAAGTAAAATACCCCACAATCTGATCTTTCTGTGCTTCTATTTTTTTTTTTCCTCACATTGACCTTTTTTCTATTCTATTCCAGTAACTATCTTCCTAAAATCAGAGTCTTATCATGCCAATTTTCAGTTTAAATCTCATCATTGATATACTGGCCCAAATGAAACGTCCATTTTCATTAATACGACAAGTAAGTTCTTCAAAAACGTAACAAAACTTGCTCTCCATACTCATGTATAACCACTCCCGTCACATATCCTTTCTTGTAATCTTTACATTTCTCACAATCTTCTCAATCATTTCACGCTCTTACAGGGTTTGGTTTTCTTGTTTTTGTTTTTGCATGAATTTACTCCCTTCCAGTGCCTATCCATCTGGCACATTTTACTCACTCACCCAGATGAAAGTTCAAATATGTTCTCCTTGGTAAAATTTACCCCATTTTTTAACAGAATTGACCACTCTCTTTCATGATTCCACTGTAGTTTCCTCTTCTTCATTGTGTTATAAGGGTCAAACTGAAATTATCTGTTTAATTATCTGTCTTCTCTCCTAGAATGTGCGATTTCTTAAATAAGAGATAGGTTTCTTAATAGTCATCTGTATCTCTTGTGTTTATACTCATTTAATAAACATTGTTAAGTAACTATAGCTATAGATTTTGATTTGATTTGACTTACTAAACACTAATGAACAAAGACCAGGTGAGTTGTGTAATGACATCAGAATACCATACATGAAGAAAGCAAGAGGTCATTAAGACAGGAAGAAAGTAGAGACAAAAGTGGATGTCAGAAGAGACTCTGAAACTTGCTCTTGAATGTCGAGTAGCTAAAGCAAAGGAAAGACATGATGAAGTAAAAGAGTTGAATGGAAGATTTCAAAGGGCAGCTTTAGAAGACAAAGTAAAGCATTATAATGATATGCACAAAGAGCTAGAGTTATAAAACCAAAAGAGAAGAACGTACCCACATTTCTCAAACTAAAAGATCTGAAGAAAAAATTCAAGCCTTGATTTGCAATATTAAAGTATTTTACAGGGCAAAAATGACACAGGAAACATTAAAAGCAGATGGAAGTAATACACAGAGTCACTGTACCAAAAATAATTGATGTTCAGTCATTTTAGGAGATAGCATATGATCAAGAACCGATGGTTCTAAAGGAAGAAGTCCAAGCTA
>NW_004444317.1:108340-109207 GCF_000243295.1 Trichechus manatus latirostris
ATTTTACAGGGCAAAAATGACACAGGAAACATTAAAAGCAGATGGAAGGAATACACAGAGTCACTGTACCAAAAATAATTGATGTTCAGTCATTTTAGGAGATAGCATATGATCAAGAACCGATGGTACTAAAGGAAGAAGTCCAAGCTACGCTGAAAGCATTGCAAAAAGCAAGGCTTCAGGAATTGACAGAATACCAACTGAGACGTTTCAATAAACAGATGCAGCACTGGAAGTGCTCACTTGCTTATGCCAAGAAATTGGGAAGACAGCTACCTGGCCAACTGACTGAGAGAGATACATATTTGTACCCATTTCAAACAAAGGTGATCCAACAGAATGTGGAAATTATTGAACAATATCATTAATATCACACACAAGTAAAATTTTGGTGAAGATCATTCAAAAGTGGTCGTAGCAATACAAGCAAAGGGAATTGCCAGAAAGTCAAATCAAATTCAGAAGAGGAAGTGGAGCAAGGGATATCATTGCTGATGTCAGTTTGGATCTTGGCTGAAAGCAGAGAATGCCAGAAAGAGTTTTACCTGTGTTTTATTAACTATGCAAAAGTATTTGTCTGTGTAGATCATAACAAGCTATGGATAACATTGAAAAGAATGGCAATTCCAGAACACTTAACTGTGCTCATGAGGAACCTCTATACAGACCAAGAGGCAGTTGTTCAAACAGAACAAGGGGATACTGCGTGGTCTAAAATCAGGAAAGGTGTGTGTCAGGGTTATAGCTTTTCACCATCCTTATTCACTGTACTCTGAGAAAATAATCCGAGAAGCTGGACTATATGAAGAAGAAAGTGGCATCAGGATTGGAGGAAGACTCATTAACAAACTGTGATCTGCAAATTAC
>NW_004444317.1:111101-138202 GCF_000243295.1 Trichechus manatus latirostris
ATCCCCTTTTCTCTACTTCTTTCTTTTCCTTACTTTCTTCCTCTACTCCTCCTCTTCCTTCTTTTCTTCTCTCCCTTTCTCTGTTTCTTTCATTCTTCCTCTCTGAATTGGATAATTAAGAAAAATAAAATAAAATGTAAAAGTTATAAGACCACACTCTAATACAGATATATAAGTTTAGATTCATGTAGCAGAAAAAATCATATGGATAATTTTGTCAAAAATGTCTTCTAAGTTTAGATATTGTATAGCACAGATTTTTAATTAAAAAACAAAAAAAAAAGAGCACTGAACTTTCTCGTACTGAAAGCCAGAGTGGGTGTTTTAAAAATTACACAGCTTCCATTACTAAAAGGAAACATTTTGAATAATCGTATGTTAATTATTGTTTTATCTCTATAACTCAATAAGAGAGATTATCAAAACTATCTTAATATAAAGTTTGAGAATAACAACAAAAGATTGAAAAGAATTATCTACAATTGCAATTTAATTATTTCAGAACACATTTTTAAATAAGCATATCAACTCAGTGAAAAACATAGAGCCAAGTTTTAAATTATAGTTTTGTGAATGTAATTTTATATTGCCATGCATAATATTGGCTAGGTATTATGAACTGGATTGTGTCCCCAAGAAATATACTTTGTAAAATCTAACCCCTGTAACATATGGAAATAATCCCATCTGGGAACGGGGTTGTCTTTGTTATGTTAATGAGACTATATCAGTGTAGGCATATTTTAAGCCAATCATGTTTGACATATAAAAGGATAAGATTAGACATAGAAGCAAGCAAAAAAAAAAAAACTTAGGAAAGATTGACGCCACATGCAGATCATCAAGAAAGCAAGGAATAGAAGCTGAAAAGAGACAAGGATCTTCCCCCAAAGCCAGACAGAGAAAGACTTCTAGAGCAGGTGCACTAAATTCAAGTTTCTAGCATCTAACTTTGAGAAAATGAATTTCTGTTCCTTACATCCACCCACTTGTGGTATTTCTATTATAGCAGCACTAGATAACTAACATAGTAGATATAACATTTTCTGGAATCTAAGATATAACTGTGTATAGTTTGTGAATCTAAGGCAGAAGTTGTAAACACAAATGCTCACAGAGAACAGGAAGGTAACAATATGTGAAATGATTAGGTGTACGAGTAAGCACTATGTGAGTGGCAAAAACTAAGGGGACTTGGAGAGCACAAGTTTACATACAGAGGGGAGTAGCAACTTAACTCTACATAATTTGTGCTGATATGACCTGGTCAGTCTTCAGAAAAAGCTTGGACAATCAATCAATCGATCGATCGATAAATAGATAAAAAAATATTTAAACAAAATGACTGTAATAATAATAACCCTAATTTATTGTCTTTAAGTAATTAACAGCTTCTGTGCATTTTCACATCTTATTTTTGCTTTGCAGCAAAATGTGACTTCAGAAAGAAAATAATATTATTGTCAGATTACAGTAAAAGAAATTAAATTAACTTAAGTGGCTTGATCTGTCAGGCCTGGGATTCAAATCAAAGTCACCTGACTTACCTAGTTATAAACAGTCTATCATGCAATGTTCCTTGGTTTGGGCAGAGAATTGTACAAATATTTCTAGACTTGATATATGCAATAATATTAATAATAATAAAAAACTGCCATTGTTGTTTAAACTTCAGCCCCTTTAAAATAAATAGACATACTTCCCTTCAGTAGATCTTAAGATGTTGGTACGAAGTCCCTGGATGGTGCAGATGGTTAAGGTATTTGGTTACTAACCAAAAGTTTGGAGGTTCAAGTCCACCCACAGCTACTTTGAAAATAAGGCCTGGCAATATACTTCGGAAAAATCAACCATTGAAAATCCTGTGGAACTCAGTTCTACTCTAACACACAGGGGGTCACTGTGAGTCATAATTGACTGGATGGCATTGGGTACTGGTAGAACATTGGGATGGAAAAATTGGATATGTGGATAGAATGCGATACAAGAAGATACCATGGAAGATGCAACAATGAAACGATTGTAGGTATTATAGGCTGGGAAAATGTATATGCACATGAATGAAAACAAAAAATAAAAATCATGAGTGACCCTTTAAAGAACAGCTTCAAGTGGTGTAGCGTACCTTTATAATGTCAGAAATCAGCTGTAGCAGATGGACACACCTTGTGTGCAGCAATCAGAAACTGTAAGCTCATTTGGAAGAAAATAATGAAATGGGAGCAGGGGATACGTAGTTTCCATTTCTTTTTGCCCGAGGAGCCTCACTAATATTAAAACCATCAGAACATATATTTTAATTGCTTCCTTTTATATATATCATAAGGAGCCCTGGTGGCACAATGGTAAAGTGCTTGGCTGCTGACTGAAAGGACAGGGGTTTGAACCCACCAGTGGGTCCACGGGAAAAAAGATGGGGTGATCTGCTCCCATAAAGATTAGCCTAGAAAAACCTATGGGGGAAGTTCTACTCTATTCTACAGTTCTCTGTGAGCCAGCATAGAACGGATGGCACAAAACAACAATATATACCATGAGCGGCTTTTGCTTTGCAAAAATTACTGTTTTTCCATGAGCTTACAATCCATGAGAAAGTTCTTCCAGGGTTCAACAGAAATGATAGAAATTAGATCCTGATGGGGGAAAAACATTTTCCGAAATTACTGATAAAGGCAATGTTGCAAAGTAGCTGTGTTTTGGCACTTCATTGAAACACCAATATTCGAGCTATACTGGGCAATTTTTTTTTTTTTTTAATTTTCTGTGCCACCTTATATAAGAGGCTCAGGTAAGTCTTGAGGATAAAATGAAATATACATGTCAAGCACTTAGCACAGGGCTATAACACGGTACCCACCAAGTATCAGATACTGTGGAGGATGCTCTAATCACTCCAAACCATCCTTTAAAATTGAGCCACTTCTTGCTCCAGTTGTTAGTTTACATATCTCAACTGTCAGCCTTCTCTAAGAAAATTGCTCCCTCACTGTAGTAATCCCCCATGCGTCTGTCAGTTTATGGTACTGTGGAGGCTTGTGTGTTGCTGTGATGCTGGAAGTTATGCCACCAGTATTAAAACACCAGCAGGGTCACTCATGGCTGACAGGTTTCAACTGAGCTTTCAAACTAAGACGGACTAGGAAAAAGGACTCGGCAGTCCACTTCTGAAAAGAATTAACCAGTGAAAACCTTATGAATAGCAGAGGAACATTGTCTGATATAGTGCCAGAAGATGAGCCTCTCAGGTTTAAGGAACTTAAAATATGACAACACAGTGGCTGCAACAATAGTCTTAAGTGTAACAACAATTGTGAGGATGGCACAGGACCTGGCAGTGTTTTGTACTGTTGTAAATGAGGTTGCTCAGAGTCGAAACTGACTCAGTGGCACCTGACAACAACAACAGCCCTAGTAACATCTCTGTCTTAGTTTCCTAGTGCTGCTATAACAGAAATACCACACGTAGGTGAATTTAAAGAACAGAAAATTATTTTCTGGGGGCTAAAAGTCCAAATCAGGATCTCGGCCACCGGATTCCTTCCTTGTAAGTAGCCTAGGGCATTGCTTGGTTCCTTAGTTTGCAGATGATCTTCACATGGTATCTCCCTCACTCCCCCAACCAGTGTGTGCATCTCTCTGTGCAGTGGCGTCACTAGGGTTGGCCCAGTGCAGTAACTCATGTTGTCTGACCATGCAGAATCCTTAGGAATGCTTATTAACAAATTTAAAAATAGAATAATATGTCATAAATATATATAAATTGTTTAAATGTAATATTTCTTAGATTATATGAATACTAACAACAAAATTGTTTTGTAAAATCTTTCTGCATTGAAATACAACATTATTAGTTACAATATTATTAGTAACTGAGTGGAAGTCTTCTTGGATTTTTCTCCTTTTCATTTAATTACTACTTCATTTTCAAAAAAGTTATTGATATAAGTTCACAAATACTAATTACCACACTATTGTAGCTAAAACACCAGAAGATTTGACAAAATCAATGACTATAAAAATACCAGCAGCAACAACAACAATAGAGTTTGCTTATAGCTCATGCAGATGAAACCACGGGATTCAAAGCATCATTGTAGTTGGATGGTAATGACAGCTCTGACAGGAGTCCATTAGAAGGTTTAAAAAGTAAATTAGCATAGAGTTTTTAGCCTTGTAGGTATATTGATACAAGTAAACTATGCTTACAAAAACTGTTATTGTTGTTATAACAAACGACAGGGATATTTTTATACAAAATAAATTTTTGCTGAAACACTGCATAAAAATTTTACAGACAGTCATTTTAGTATCACTCCCTCTGACAGTGTCACCTGATGTAGTCCATACCCCCCACTGTCTCTGTGCCTAATCTGTTGTTTTTATAAATCACAAGTGATCATACCTATGGGGTATGATCTAATTAACATAACAAAGAAAACCTTATTTTTTAAATAAGCTTGCATCCACTGGTATGGAGGTTAGGATTCCAACACATATTTTGGAGGACACATTTTAATCCATAACAGCCCCCTTTCTGGGGCAGCCTAATCCTAAGAAAGCTTGAAACAGGGATAAAAAGGCCTGGCTCCCTGACCCCACAAGGGAAAACTCTGAAGGGGCATCCCTGTTCCAGAATTCTGTGTAGCATCAGCTGAGCCATTTGAAGAGACTGTACTAGAGCCCAGTGTCTTCTGACCAGTCTTGCTTCCTCCTCTTTCCTAACAGTCTTGATATGAGAGCAGTCTCCAAATAACTTCTTGCACAGTAATCTCTATCTTAGAATTTGCCTGCTCAGGAACTGAATCTGCAACATATAATTTTAACTTCCGAACTTCAAAATTGTATGTTTTTAAATAAATTTTAAAAAATTAAAAATATTTTGTTAGCATACACTTGATACATTTTTTTCCCCCAGCTGTGCCTCTAAGGGATGAAATATTATACATACTTCTTTATCTGAGAGCCTCATTTTATGACTTCAGGCAGGATGATCTTCCTAGAATAAAAATTTAGCCTATCTTTAAAACCAATTGCCTTCGGGTCAATTCTTACTCATGGTGACCCTATAGGACAGCGTAGAACTGCCCATTAGGGTTTGCAAGGCCATAATATTTATGGAAGCAGACTGCCACATCTTTCTCCTGCTTAGCAGCTCATGGGTTCTAACTGCTGACCTTTTAGTTAGCAACCAAGAGTTTAACTACTGTGAAATGAGGGCTCCTTAGCCTAACTTTACTTGGTAATTAATGGATATAAGGTAGTTTTATTCAATTTTCTTATTTTATGTGATTATGAGGAGTGAACACATTTTTGATACCAATTGCTTTGACAACATACACACAGACACATAAAATAATATAGAAATTAGGTGAAAAATTAAAATTAACATTTTTTTTTTTTTTAAAAGAAACAAAATCTGACCTGTCCTTTATAGTTTCTGTAAGTGTAAACATTTTGATGAGGGGTAAGTTTTAGATTTTTATCACTTGAGCAGGATCTTGTTTAGATTTGCCTTCTCCAGGAGGGAAGCATAGATTTTCAAGGCTGGATTAAGAGCCACTCATATATGCTCTTAGAGTGTGCCTATATATTGCAGAGTTTTTATTCTGTTCACTGCTATTGTTTGGTTCACAGTCTGCTCTGAGAACGTTGCTGTTGTGTGCTGTCAAGTGAATTCCGAGTCATAGAGACACTATATGAAAGAGTAGAACTGCCCTATAGGATTTTCTAGGCTGTATTCTGGTGCAAAAAACCTCTTTAAAGTGTTGAAAAGCAAAGATGCCACCTTGAAGACTAAGATGCACCTGACCCAAGCCATGATGTTTTCAGTCGCCTCATATGCATGTGAAAGCTGGACGATGAACTAGGAAGACCAAAGAAGAATCGATGCTTTTGAACTGTGGTGTTGACAAAGAATCTTGAATATGCCATGGACTGCCAAAAGAATGCACAAATCTGTCTTGAAAGAAGTACAACTAGAACGCTCCTTAGAAGTAAGGATGGCAAAATTGCATCTCACATACTTTGGTCAGGTTATTAGGAGGGATCACTCTCTGGAGGACATCATGCTTGGTACAGGGTCAGCGAAAAAGAGGAAGCCCCTCGACGAGGTGGATTGACACAGTGGCTAGAACAATGGGCTTAAGCATAACAACGATTGTGAAGATGGCACAGGACTGGGCACTGTTTCCTTCTGTTGTACACAGGGTCACTTTGACTCTAAACCGACTCAGTGGCACCTAACAACAACAATCTTTATGGAAGCAGATCACCAGGTTTTTTCTCTTGCGGAGTCTCTGGTAGGTGGGAACCACCAAACTTTTGGTTAGCAGCTGAGAGCTTAACTATTGTACCACCAAAGCTCCTTATAGGTACTAAATAATTATTTGTTGAGTGAATATATTTCAAAAGAATGGATACCTTTAGTTAACAGGCTATAGTTAATTGCACAGTTGGATTATCTAAACTTTTCAATCCTGTATTTCAAGGAAGAGTTCTCTGCCTTTCCTAAGTACCGATTTGCTTCATTGTTCGTTTAAGTGCACACTGTAAAAGAATGAAGGGAACTTGGGAGGAAATATCTTCCTGTGTCTTTTTTTTTTTTTTTTTTTAAATTCTAAAGGTTTTAACCTGATACTTTTCTTTGTAGGGGTAATGTAACAGCAACATTATTTATATACTGAATAGTTATAATTATATAAAGAAAAATGGTTGTGAAGATGTGAGATGTGAGTGCTGTACTGTATATAAATTTAATCATGAGGTAGCTCTATTTTATTGGTGAGTGAGTACATACTGTTCAACTAAATAAAGGGTATAACTCATGGAAATATTCAGCTGATATTATGAGCAATGAAATGTCAGCACTGCTGTTCCTGAATAGCATACCAAGTACTGCATTATGACTTAAGTATTATATTTCATTGTATTTGTATAAGTATTATATATTTTTAAACAAGAGAATACAAAGTTAAAATATCATTTGACCTGTTATGAAAATTAGTGTAGATTTATATTAATAGATTTTAAACAATATATATCAGCATTTTATAAATATAAAAATTAGTAATATCTTCTTACATATAATGTATAACATACATTTATACATACAAATACATACGTACATACGTATACACACACACACACATATATATATATTTGTATATGGAGCCCTGGTTGCTCAGTGGTTAAGAGCTTAGCTGCTAACCAAAAGGTCTGCAGTTCAAATCCACCAGCCGCTCCTTGGAAACCCTATGGGGCAGTTCTGCTCTGTCCTATAGGATCGCTATGAGTCAGAATCAACTCAATGGCAACGGGTTTGATTTTTGGTTTGTTTTGGTGGCGCAGTGGTTAAGAGCCTGGCTGTTAACCAAAACATCTGCAGTTCAAATTCAGCAGCCACTCCTTGGAAACCCTATGGAGAATCAACTCAACAGCAATGGGGTATCACCTATAAAATATGTTGCTGCTATTGTTGTGTGCTATAGACTTCATTTCTGAATCATAATAATTAGTATTTGTTGAGAACTTGATATATGCAAGATACATATTCCTTAGCATGTGACATATTATTTTATGCAATTCTTAAAACAATCATTAGCAGGCACAATTTCTATCTTCATTTAAATGAGAAAAAAAAAAAAATACAGAGTGATTGAACAACTTTCTGACGTCACAAGACTAGTAAGTGGCCAAACCAGGATTTGGATACTAACTTTCAGACTCAAAATATGGCACATAAACTATTACTCTCAAAAATGTTTTTGAACATTGCACCCTAGCAATTAATGCAAGCTTTTTAGTCTTGGACTTCAAAGAATTTGTACAAAAGTTATCATAATGACTATTATGGATAAGTATTTATTAGGCATCTTCCAAACAGGATTAGGGATGCATACAGATATACAACTGTTTCTATTTTCAAGAGGTTTATACTTCATTTGACAATTGCAACTTAGGAAATTATTTCTTTCTATAAAAAAGGACATCCTTAAAAAAAATATTTAAATAATAACCTGACCAAACAAAGTGTGGTAGCCAGAAATTTTGACATAAATGCAAAATTTCAGAGGTCCTTGCCCCAACCAACTACATTAAAATTTGCATATTACAGTTTTAAAGAAGATGCAACATGACTTGCACTGCATTGTATTATAATCTAGCCCTAGGATCAGTTACTTTGTTATTTTCTGATTAAAATTCTTTATAAGAATATTATCATAAATTTCCTCAACTACAATTCCTGTTTTTCATTACCAACCATAGCTAGAAAGTGGAAAATATAGTAATATAAAACATCATAGAACTATAATGAATAAATTTTTAATTCTGGGTATGTTTCTACTGAGTAGCTGAAGTGTCATCTTCCAGAAGATTATAAACTCAATATTCTGTGTGTGGGTATTCCATTTTGTATAATATCCTCAGAATGTTTTCATGTCAAACCTATTTTATCTTAATGGTCAATATGATCTGGGTCTTTTTCTTTTGGATTTGATTCAATGTGTTCAGACTTCCCAAGCTAATTAAATATGAGCCTGCACTGAGTACTATTAGGAAGATAGGGCTTGAACAAATGTATCACATGCTCTGCATTCCAAAATTAGATATACATTGTTAACCACCCTATTGTAAGATTATACACAGCAATGATCTACTCAGAGAATTCTCTGTATGTATATACATCTGTGGTATTTGGAGAGGATATGCTTGAAAACATACACATGATCAATAGCTGACAAGTATATCTAACATATAACAAAACTGAAATAATATTGCCAGGTTCAGTTTAATGTTAAAACATTAACATTTCAGTGAACACTATACATAACTCAAGATAGTATCTTGCCTCTCAGAGATTACAAAATAGTGTACAATAAAGAAAGATTATATATTTGACTAGATATTCCAAAATCCAGGTATCTATAAGCTGTATTTTGAGTTCCCCATTTAAATTCAATGACTAAATAGTCATAGCTGCTCATTATTTCCCCTTAAACGTTTGTTCCTCTTTCTCCCTCTTTTCCTCTTTCTATTCCTTGTAAGCAGAGTTTGGACTATTTGAGAGTTCTATGCAAAATCACTTAACTCACTTCTTTAATTGCTTTTCTCAGTGTGAATTAATCTGGGATAACCATTCATTTGCCATGCTAATGATATTCCAAGTGAAAGCATAATTTTAAAGTTTCTGTTCCAATTTCAAAATAAAATTTGATTTGTAGCTTCCTACCACTGGAAATGAACAATCTAGACAACCTAGCTTACAACAATAAAATTAAATTAAAGAAATAAAGTACAAAATTCTGAACACATTCTATGTTTATAAATCATAGGCCATTGAGGTAAAAGCAAAGGCACTTGTTGACTGCTCCTCAGGCAAATAGTTCCTTTTAGCAGGATAACTGCTAGTTTCAATTTGATTAACTTTTATGTGAATTTGAATTTATTTGGTGAAATGCAGGCAAAAAATTATTAGTTAATTTTGAATACGGAAATTTGGGCTGGATCTCCAAAGTCACTGAAATCAGATTCTAGACTCGTATTCTCTCTTCTTCCCACCACATCTCTTTATCAATCCACCTGACATTCTTATGCCATTTTATTTACCATAGATGAGCCTAATTGCATTATGTCATTTAACTGCTCAGAATCCCACTGAGACTTTGGCCCCTTCTGAATAAGAGCCTAGCTTCTCAGTTTTCAGGACTATGAATTGTTAACTCATCAAATTCATTTGTTACTATTCACCACCAAAGTGCTTCTGCTTCCATCATAATGGTCTTTCTAGCTGTCCAATTCAGGATCTACACCTTTGTTGTGTACTTCCATATAGTTCCATGTCAAACTGAGTTCTCATGTCTTGCGACTTTGGTAATATTGTAGTGCATGAACCATTGTTAAGCAGGACAACCTTATGCTGTTTGTTTTAATTTGTGTCACAACTTGAGTGCTTTATAACGTTATTACTTCTCTCTCTCAGAGAGATTACTATCCCCAATAAAGGTTTATTATATTTTATATTACTCTAAATTCCTTTTCCATTTTCTTTAGAGTTTAATATCATACTGTGCACATAATTAATAACAAATATTTTACATATAGAAAACACTATACCTTATAGTTCCATAGGATGCTACAGTATATAAAGCACATTACCATAAAGTAATAATATTGTTTGACTTATGCATATCTATGAAATAGGTTTTATTATATCCTTTTTTGTAGATGGCATACATGAGGCCCAGGAAGGTTAAGGAATTCAATCAAGTTCACATTGCTAATAAATGGCATAGTCAATATTCAAACCTGGGAATTTCAATTTTATGATTGTGCTGAAAACGGACTGAAGCTAATTGCGAGAGTTTTACAAGGTTAAGATGTATAAAGAAAGACCAACAAATTCAAGTAATTATACTGTGCCTCTGTGTGCATGTGTGTGTTATATATTGGAGAGGATATGCTTGAAAACATACACGTAATTATGAATACAAATTTGTAAGTGTTAGTGTGGTTTTAGTATTCTCTCTGTGCATCTTAAAAATTAAAAACTGCATGTTTCAAATAGGCCATACTATTTGACGTTGACAAAAGCCCAGGTAAGTTTTCCCAATATTTTTAAGAAAACACTCTAATTTTACTTATTTTAATCAATTTCGTAAATCAGAACATTACTAGCTTTGACTTTATGTAATTTAGATTTTTTGCATTAAGTTTAATTTCTATTACATACAGAGTTAGAGGCCATTATTTTTCTAACCAAAAATATTTCTAATATAATAATAAAAATTAATTATAAAATAATATTCACTTAGTAAATTGTTTCCAGTCTCTTTTCCATTGAAAGTCAATTCAAAAGGAGAAGTCATTTTTTTTAGAAATACGTGTGTAAAAACTTTTAAAAAGCTTGCCATAATTTTATGGAAGTGTATAGTGCTCCACTGAAATAAATGTCTATTAGTTGACATCAGGTTTTTCTAAGTTACCTGGCAAAAACAAACTTAATTCTGATTCTTTGACACCCCATAAGTCTTGTAACAGTCTCAGAAAAAATGAAATTTGAGACAAACTGACTTGTGAAAACAAACCTTAGAAAAGCCATGGGTTTTGCAAAAAAAGTACCTGAGGCTTTTTTTGAGAAAGCTGCAAGCTTTTCCAAGATTGTTATAAGCTGGCTGCTCATCCGGATGGAACTCAGTCACAACTCATGCATCATGTGATTCTTATGAAAACAGGACAGCTTTTTCCTCAATTTTAGCTATAGAAATATAGTGATGAAGTTTAGTCATCAATTTTTTAATTGTCCAGGGTCCTGTTACCATAACCTTCTCCCTTGTTTCCTCAAAAAGAAGGGAGGTGAAAAATTAGAATGATATTTTTTCCCTAAATGTATATGAGGAAATTGCTTTCAAAATTCTGTTCTAGAAAATATGTCTTGACAGGAAAACCCAGGGGATTATTAATCTCCTTCTAATTAACAGGAAATATTGACCTTTCTAAAGGGTTATTTACTGGATTCAAATGTTATGCTGCTATCTTTTGCATAAAAAGAAGATGAATGTACATTAAAATGATGTTTTTAGTGATGTTAGCTGCTGTCCAGTTGATTCTGACTCATGGCAACCCCCTGTGTGCAGAGTAGAACTGTGCTTCATGGGGTATTCAAGGCTGTGACCTTTTGGAAGCAGATTGCCAGGCCTGTCGTCCGAGGTGTCTCTGGGTGGGTTAGAGCCGCCAGTCTTTTTGGCTAGTAGTTGAACATTTAGCCATTTGTGTCACCCGGGGACCCCTATTAGAGTGATAGTGTGTCAAACCTATTTTTATACACTTTACAATTCTCTGTCGAATGACACCCCCAGGTCAAAGGGCAAAGACAAAAATACCTAGGAAAAGACACTACATTGTAAAAGAAGTAAGTTTTGCTTTCATGAATATACTGGGTCTTGATGGGTTTCAAATTTTTATAGAGCATATTCTATTATTAAAGCCCCAAAATAAATGCATTAGTAAAAGAAAGACAAGGAAATCAGTGAAACAATCCATATTTGTATTAGTCTTTCTAAAACACTCGCATAACAATTTGCTTGTTCTTCAAATGGAACTGACACATGCTTCCTTGGTTTGCCATTTTCCTTTCTTTCCCACTGGTGAGCTCTTTGGGAATTGAGACTGTGTATCATCGCTGTCTCTTTTCCACACAGCACCTGCAGTGCCCTTGCTCGTAACAGGTACTATGTAACTATCTTCAATATTAGATAAAAGAGGGGTGGGTGAGGTTGTGTGTTTTGTAAACAATACTGTAAATAGATTACCCAAACAGAAAAGTATAGATTTAAATATCTCCATGATATTTTCCCATGTATATTCTTATTTTGGGAAACCCTGGTGGTGTAGTGGTCAAGTGCTATGCCTGCTAACCAAAAACTTGGCAGTTTGAATCCACCAGGCGCTCCTTGAAAACTCTATGGGGCAGTTCTCCTCTGTCCTATAGGGTCTCTATGAGTCAAATCGACTCGACGGCAACGGTTAACAGGATTCTTATTTTGAGATTCACATTTCCATTCTTAGCACCAATATGGACCATGATTCCCCAATTCCAAAATAAATGGTTCAAAATTGAAAAGAAATTTGGTTGTTTTTCTTATTGAAAGTACTAATTAACCAAAACCCGTTGCCATCGAGTTGATTCTGACTCATAAGGACCCTACAGGACAGAGGAGAACTGCCCAATAGGGTTGGCCAAGGAGTGACTGGTGGATTCAAACTGTCAACCTTTGGTTAGAAGCTGAGCTCTTAACCACTGCACCACCAGGGCTCCATGAAAGTACTAATAGTGTGACTTAAATGAATAAAACAATTTTCGACATTATTTTAGAATGGCAATATAAAGTTAATGTTGTTCAATTTTCACAGTCAAAACAATCAGATGTTATATATTATATGCATATATTTATCTATAGTAAAAAAAATACAATCGGTGGATTATGTGGACATAAATCTATTACATATGCATAATCAACACACCTGATGATCAGAAATAAGCTGTTTATTATTATTATTCTTGTGTAATTGTGAGAAGTGGTATATATTTGGTTTTCTTATTTTGGACATTGTAATTATAATTTAGTAGTTAAAATAGGTTCATAAGTTCAAGTACCTATTTTAAATAATATGATGTGGATATAGAGGAAAATGAGGTTTTTTCAACTTAGAACTTCATAAAGATAGCAACATAATTTAAGAACAATAACTGAACATGACCTCTGAAATACATTGGATACATTTATACAATTTAATATACCTTGCTCTAGGCATAAATGTGTACGACAAACCATGAAACATTTAAGGAACTTCTAAGGACAGCTAGATTTTTTTTTTAATCCTTATAAATAATTTGAAAACTTTTAACCAGTGAAGCTGAAATCTCCCTTTTTTTTTCCATTTTTACTTTTATTTATCTTTTAATAATATAATAACCTGTGAATCTCTACCCAAAACAAACATTAGAACTCCTACACAAAATTGTATACACATGACCTCTCCATTCTATTGTCCTACTTCCAACCCTAAGTAGGCAGCCTTCAGCTTCAATCTCATGCTCACCATTGCTTTCCTCTTCAGAATCATATCTCTGTGTGCACCTACCGCTCACTTACTATCACATTATCCAATAGTAAAAAATCTACTATCCGATTATTTTGCACTTCAAAAATGTATGTATGGCTGGCAGTAACCAATTCAGAGGTGTGAGGAGAGAGTAATGCTGGCTGCAGTGGCATCGCTAGGGTTGGTGTCACCAATGTAGTAACTCATGGTGTCACCCCTCCCTCCCCATAGACCTCCTTCTGTATGAGCCCCAGCCTATGCAGAGGAAGATTCCTGGGTTTCTAGAAAATACCTGCTGGTGGCAGTCACAGGTGCCCAGCTCCCGGGGACTTGCAGTGGCTCCTGGCTCCAGGCAGTACAGAGTGGCAGGGTGAGCCAGGAGGGCTGGTGGTCCATCTGGGAATGGGGCACCTGTGCAGGAATGGCCCCCGGCCCCCAGCCTGGCATTCCAGGCCAGTTCCACCCCAGGCTTGTGTCCAGCATGCTCTGATCCCTCCAGTGCGGTGGACCCTCAGAAGCTGTACTCTGGCACCAGCTCCCACATTCCACTTAGCTCCCCACCAGCTGTGCTGGGGAGAGGAGGGAGGAGGAGATGGGGGAGTAGAAGGAAGGAGGGAGAGGCGGCAGGGAGGAATTGTGAGCCGGAAGAAAGAAGGAGGAGAACTAGAATGAAAAGGAGGACGAGGTTGAGGGGGTTGGAGCTGACCAGCGGGAGCTGGCGCATCACTTCCGAGTTCTGAGGCAAGTGGAAGAGCTTGAGGTAACGCGGTGCATCCCCACATCCCCGTCATCCTCCAGTTTTGAATAATGCAGATTTCACATAACAACCTAATTTTTGGAACCTATTGTTGTGTGCCATGGAGTCCATTCTAACTGTTAGTGACACTATAGGACAGAGTAGAACTGTTCCATAGGATTTCCTAGGCTGTAATCTTTAAGGGTCAGATTGCCAGGTCTCTTCTCCTACGGAGTGGTTGGTAGGTTCTAACCACCACCGTATGGGTTAGCAGCCAATGGCTTAACCATTGCTCCAACAGGGCTTAAATTTCTTGGATGAGAAAACCAAAATCACCATGACTAACTCTGGAATTTAATCATGTCCGTAAGTGAGAGGTGGGTATATAACTAATAAAAAGATTTAGAGCAAACTTTTGGAGACTTTTTTTCTTTTTAATTTAGTATTATGTTGTGGAGAGTCATCCATATTGCTGCACGCTGATGAAAACATGACAGCTTTTCCACCAATTCTGACCATAGAAATACAGCACTACTGCTTTAGTGCATTTGTTTTCGTCTGTTCTACAACACTGCTTTATGTGACTATACCAAGTATGCATATCCACTCTCCTGTGGCTGTACGTTTGTTATTTTCTAGATTTTTTTTTTTTTTTTATTGTGAATAGTGCTGCTTTGAATAGCCTTGTTATAGAAGAAAACAGAGGATGCTGAAAGCTAATTACTTCCATCAGAGACATTGTAAATCTTGGTACAAGGCTAAACACACACCAACAGATTTCTCCTCTTTATTAGGCATGAATATAAAATTGTATACTATTGTTTACCTGGACTTTTCGGCCATCATACAATTCTGTCTCTTGATTTCTCTTCTTTTTCTGAAAACATTGTCTCTTTATTTGTCAAACACAAGAGGCACTATTAAAAAGAAAAAAAAAAAAAACACACCTAATTCTGTTTGACTCACTCAGAAAATGTTATCCCTTTCTTTGGATTAAGGAATGAAGACCATTTGAAAATTGCAGTTGTTAGTTGCCATCAAGGTGGATCTGACTCATGGTGACTCTATATATAACAGAACAAAATATTGTCCAGTCCTGTGCCATCTTCATAATTGTTGGTATATTTTAGTCCATTGGTGCTGCCATTGTGTCCGTCCGTGTCACTGAGGGTTTCCCCCTCCTTTGCTAGCTCTCCACTTTACCAAACCTGATGTCCTTCTCTGGTGGTGCAGTGGTTTAGCATTTGACTACTAACCAAAATGTCAGCAGTTTGAATCCTCCAGCCACTCCTTGGAAACCCTATGGGGCAGTTCTATCCTATTCTATAGGATGGCTGTGAGTTGGAATCAACTCCACAGCAATGGTGTGTTTTTTTTTTTGTTTTTGTTTTTTAATGTCCTTCTCCAGTGATTGATCCCTCCCAACAACATGTCCAAAGTCAGGGAGTCAAAGTCTCAGACAATATCTTATAATGCAGAGAGTTTTCAATTGATAATTTTTAGAAGTAGATTATCAGATCTTTCTTCCTGGTCTGTCTTAATTGGGAAGTTTCTCTGAAATCTGTCCACCACAGGTGACCTTGGTAGTATTTGAAATACCAGCAGCATCATACCAACATGCAAGCAGCCACAGCGTGACAAACTGACAGATTAGTGGTGGATTTTAAAATTTAGCCTTACTAACTAGTGAATGAAAAACGTATACCAACTTATTTTTAAGTTTGATATTCTTTTTCATTCAAGTAACATCGTGAATGTCACAAAAGTTTTTCTGTAGAGCACAGGAGGATTTGTTTCATGTCCACAAAAAACAGATAAATGAGTTGAAAGATGTTGAGATCATGAATATCAGTAAGTGAAAATCCTTGGCGCTTCTGCATCCCATCACCAATTCTATTGTTTTTCTATTAAATATTTCTTCAATCTGTTTCTTTTCTTCCCTTGGTTTTATTAAATTCTGATCATCTTTATCTATAATCCTGCCACACAGTCTATGTCCTAGTACTCTAACTTTTAGTCTAATCTATCTCACATGCCACCACCAGGCTCTTATCACCAAGATAAGAAACTGATTATGGCCTTCTTTTGCTTAAAATGTTTTAAAAGCTACCCAAATATACAGGGGAGAAAAAAAAAAGAGAGAGAGAGAGAGAGCAAGACAGCCCAATTTACATGGCAGGGAACACATAGATCCCTGCCATATTTTTCAGGCTCAGTGCTCTGCAACACAGAGCTTGGGATCAATCACTCCCATTCAGACTATGGGACAAGTACATAGGGAGAGTGAAGTGAATTGTATGCTTAGGGAGACAACCACAATGTTTACTCAATAATTACGAATGCCTCGGTGCCAATCTTCTCTTTCCCACTTATTAATTGTGTAGTCTTGAGTAATTTATTTAACTTCTCTGACCTTCTCTTGAGAGAGATAAGAAAGATGAGAGAGAGATTGAGAGAGAGAGAGAGAACAAGCATTGAATGAGAGCAAGGACCGCTGTTTAGAGTACTCAGTCTCTCAACAAAGAGTCATTATTTCATAAAAGATAGTGTGTGGCAAAACACCTTTGCTGCTCCAAAAAGGAGAAAGAAAAGTAATATAAATGCATGCAAGAACAATATGAATAATATAAACAACAAGTTAATGTACTACAGCAATAACATTTTGAGCAGGAGATTTTAATGCTTCTTTCAAATATTAATTTCTCTTTTATATTAAAATGTGAGCATTAGTTCTGAAAATTGGTGTTTCTGATAAAATATAGCAGTAAAAACAAGAGTAAATATTAAGAAAATGGCAGCTCTCTGTAGGGGATCCCACCCCATATGAATTCTTTCTCTTTAAACTTCTGAAAGTGAAATGCTGACTAATTATCCTAAGTTGTATATGCTTGCAACAGATATCTGGATAGTGGTAACATCTGGCTATTTAATGACATCTGAAGAAAAACTGCAGATGGGTGAAAATTTAGTGTTTTATCTGGAATTTATGAAATTTTCTTAGGCCAAGAGGACAAATACAAGTGCTTCCTGATAAGCCCACCCACCTCAATTCACAGCATTTCTTCATTAACTCTTCTACTGTTATCTAACTGACATGTGTCCAGCCTGTTACAGCTGTATTTGCAAAATCACCACTGAGTTTGCAGACTGGCTCCTTTCCAAGAGCTTGTAATCGATGATTCTATCATTCATTTAATGTTAAGTATGGCTTGTAGGTGCCACTCATGGAACTGTTCAAAAAGTCAGATGTGACTTTGGTAACAGATTAAACATTATCTTTAATTAATGGATCTGTGAAGAGAAAAGAAAATGCAAATCTACAAGCTCCTCACATCCTAGACCCAGGCAACTTGACATTTGCATTGAAATCTCTTTCGTTTTGTCTTTTATAGAATAATGCCTTACCTTTATCTTTTAAATTAAGAGATGTATCATGCTTACTGAAGAAAAAACTCATGTCACTTGGAAAGACATGTTTATAGGTGTGCTGCAGAATTTTAAGTGTAGGCAAAAAAATTTGTTGAAATTGACCAAAAGCAGTTCACAAAACCTGTTTGGGGTCTTCATGCAGTGTTATCAACAACTACTAATACATTATTTCACTTTTCTTCATGTTCGAATCAGCTGTAATCACACTGTAAATTTCTCTTTATGAAAAATACATTTTTTAAATGTGCATTTAAAATTTTCCACATTTTAATTTTGAGCTTTCTATTGCTGACAATCCAAATTATTGTAGCTGATATACTACACTACTAAATATACTTTTATTTATTTCATGATAAGCTAATGTATGGCTGTTTATTATTATTAATATAGTAACATAATATTGCTAAATATTCTTAAATTATATACCTATCTATAAGTACATATAGTTAAATCTATATTTGGTTACAATATGAAAATAATATACAGCATTTTATCTCCTTAAAAGCATCCATCCTCATGATATATATATAAAACCTGAAAACCCTCATGGCACAGTGGTTAAGAGTTTGGCTGCTAACCAAAAGGTCAGCAGTTCGAAGCCACCAGGTGCTCCTTGGAAACCCTATGGAGCAGTTCTGCTCTGTCTTGTAGGGTCGCTATGAGTTAGAATCCACTCGGCAATGGATAAAACAAGTATGTAAAACTCGTAGCTACCTTACAGGACAGGGCTCCATATACATGTATATAGATATATTTTTTATCTTATTCACTTGTATCCACAGAGATAAAGAAGTAGAATTGACAGTAGTTACCTTTGGTTTGCATTTACATTCTTTAATTGTAAAGCATGTTTTGGTAGTCTGTTATTGGCTGGACAGTTTGGAATTAGCCTTCTAATTACCCATCTAACTGGCTGTCTAACTTGTTGCAAATGTCTAGAGGTTATAGTTTTCTGCATGATTTGGAAAATAAATGAGAAACTCACTAGATAAAATCATTATTAATGATGGGAAAGAAGCCTGTCAAAAAAATGACCAGATTAATATTCACTGTAAAGATAAATCCTACTGTGTTTTAACTGCACTAATGGTGTAGAGGGAATGACTGACTATGTGGGGTAGAATACTGCATCTACAATTTATACTTAGTATTTTCAGTTAATGATATTATGTGTATGGTAATATGTGGTTTTGGATTGTCATTGATATTAGCTGGTTAATAATGTAATAATTCTTTCAGAAAACACAAAGGCTTATAATCTTTATTTTTCTTTCAAATAATTGCTAGATTTTTGAGCTTCTCCCATGTGCCAAATACTAGGCTTAATTTAATCACACATACACGTTTTTATGTAATTATGTAAGGAATACATGATCATTTCAGAAAATTTGGAAAATACATAAAAAGATAGACATTTACTCATAATTTTGCCACATTAGCATTATGAATAACTATTGAAAGAGTTCTGCAGTATGGATATTTTTTATTAGCCCTGTATAACATATATGACTGAGGCTTTAGGATAGAGGTAAGAGGTTAGCTAAATTGCCCAGGAAGTAGAATAAGGATGTACTGTAATTAAGAATGACTTTAGATTTGCTATTTGTCTATAGAACTGGTATCTTGATACAGGAATTTCAGATGTCATTGTTATTTTATTTTTATTATCATCATTTTTACTTCAAGAACAACCTACATGTAAGAGGTAGGAGTATGTGTAGGTAAGGGCAAATACTCTGAAGATCCAGATTTGAAATTAACTCTTTGGTGTTCTTGCTGTGTGACTTTGAACAAATTAGCAGACTTGTCTGTGTCTCCATTTACTACTCTAAAAATAGTAGTACCTACTTCACAGAATTTTTGAAGCTTAAAGTGCTAAGATTTCTAAAGCATTCAGAACATTGGCTAGTGTACATATTATGTACTCGATAAGGGTTAGTTACAAGTATAATCATTTTCATCTCCATCATCATCATCATTACCATCATTACCATACAGCTGTTAACCACTGCACCACCAAGGCTCCTCAACAATATTGTGCATGTATAAAATCAGACTGAAATAATTTAGTAGAAGGAGACAGCAATACAGATGTTTTTAAAAATTGTCCTTTAAAAGTAAAAAGGCAAACGTGTGCATTATTCCCATCTTTTCATTCCTAAAGACATCAATATTTACATTGGGCTTGCAATATGTCTAACATTCTTCTAATCCTCTTGAAATAAGCCTCTGAAACCTAACCTTAATTGTTCACACAATGGGCACTCTACCATAGAAGATTGTTGATACAGGAGATGTCTTTTCAGCTGCTCTATTTGAGTCCGCGGAATCTTCACCCATTGCACTCGATACCCTCAGCTGTGACAATGAATATGCTGTTTCTCTGTCTTCTGAATTCTACCACATAAACAAAACCAGAATTGTAATGAAAGGAGGAAATAGGCACTTGTAGAACAGAGAGATTCTGTTTTACATTGAGGGTCCTTCTTTTCCTAAAAGAATTAAAAAGTTTAAAGAGCGCCTTTACAGACCAGAGAATACAAAACAATGCTTGATCTTATCAAATATAGTTTCTCTTCTTAACTTACTCCTACCTTTAAGGAAATCTACATATATTTACTAGAAATAGAGATAGAGATATGATGGTTAATGTTATCAATTGGCAAGGCTATGATTCTCAGTGGTTTGGGAGACATTATGTAATCATCTTCCATTTTGTGATCCGATGTGAGCAATCAGTCAGTTGGATGCAGAGTTTCCTTGGGTTGTGGCCTGCATCCGGTATATAAATGGGTGTTCTGGCAAAGCATGCTCTTTCTCCACCCTGTAATCTTCTCTTGTCCGACCTCTGGTTCTTGGGATGTAAGCCAGCAAAGGCCTCCAGCCTATTGCCTGACCTGCAGATTTTGAATTCACCAAACCCCACAACCCTGTAAGCCAGCAACAGTTTCCAGCTTGTCCTGACTTGGAGATTTTGGGTTAATTACCCCTGCAACCATGTCAACCAGCAAATGTCTTCAGCCTGTCATCAGACCCATGGATTTGGGACTTGCCAGCCCTCACAATTGCATGAGTTATTTCCTCTCAGTTGAATGAGCCATTTCCTTGAAATAAATTTCTCTCTATGTATACCTATATATGCTTCTGTGGTTTTACTCCTCTACAGAACCCACACTAAGACAATATGTGTGTGTGTGTGTGTGATATGTATATGTGTGTATGTGATACGAGATGTATATGTGTGATCTGTATATGATATATATATTTATATATGCATATACTATGTATGCATATATAATACATACTATATACTTTATATATACTATATATATTATATATCATAATATATATAATACTCCTAAAGGAATGGCAATTTACTAATGGCAATAGGCTCTTCGACTCATAGTTGTTACTCTTGACAATTTATCTTTTAGAAGACATGGTTAAAAAGTGGTGTTTAATTTCAAGTTGTAAGTGAATAAAATCACTTTCTTAAACAATGTCAAAAGCTAAAGGCATCTATCTTTACAAGGATAAGCTTAAAAACAAAGTGCTATTTGTAACATTGTTGTGTTTCCTAGTAACACTCCTAGGAGGGAATATAGTCTTATAGATGTAAAATGTTTATTTTACACAAATTATGACACAAATATTAGTACTGAATAATGTGTAACTACAATAGTTATCATTATCACTCATCATCATCAATATGAATTGAATATATACTCACCTATTTATTATAGACACAGTTTGATTCATCTCTGTCTCTCTCATTGAATGCAACTGTACTATTGAGTAATTATTACCTAGCTAATCAGTTCATTTTATTTATTTTCTGATATCTAAATTATTAACTGGCAATTAAATGACTGGATTAGAATCATGTGTCTATATCATTATATTTTAGATTTTTCAAGGACATACTGTTATTTAAAATTACATCAATTTGACTTTGGGGGAAATATGTTCAATCATATGCAGAACTCTGAAAAGTATTATTTCTTGTACTTTTTTTCAATACATTCTGTTTGATACTGACTATGGGTCAGGGGTCTTAGAAGAAATACAAATGGAATGCTCCTTAGAAGTGAAGATGGTGAGACTTCATCTTGCTTATTTTGAACACATTGTCAGGAAAGACCAATTGCTAGAAAAGGATATCATGTTTGGTTATGTAGAGGGTCAGTGAAAACAAGTGAAACCCAAAATGTGATGGATGGACACAGTAGCCGCAACAATAGATTGAAACATATCAAAGATCATGAAGACGGTACAAGAGCAGGAAATTTTTTTTTCCTGTTATATGTGAGTCTGAGTCAACTCAAAGGCAATTAACAACTACAATGGGTCAGGTACTACAGTAGGTGCAAATCCAACATGGATGGGCAATGGTGTATACCATGAGGTTATTTGTAGTTTAGCTGGTAAAAAGCTCAAGGCTGATAGTTCTTATGCTGGTAGCTGAATAATGTCATAAAAAAAAATCAAAAAAGGCCTTTTTTTTCCCCTTTTTATATTTGCTTTTGTTCTCATCAGTGTCACTTCAGATATGTAACATGAATGCCATATCACCAAGAAACGTGTGGCTTGGATTAAAAAAAAAAAAAGCAGGCAGAAAGGATTACAGGGGCAAGTTTTCTTCTTACATTTGTCCTTTTTATTAGGTAAAAAATTAAAAAAAGAGTATTCCCAAAGCAAAATTCTACTAATGTCTCATTAACCAGAACTGAGTCACATGGCCAAGCAAAGTTGTAAGAAAAGATAGAAAGTGAGTATCTGTTGAAAATAAACATGATTTTCATAATTGGTTAGATTTGGGATGGTAATACATATTTTTAAACAAATATGATTACCTCTTAGCAACAAGAAGAGGATTGGGTGACTGTTGGTTGAAAAAAGTAAGATCTGCCATATTTAACTACTCTGTACTAAATCAGAAATATAAAACATATTGCCTTCATTTGACGTCCATTCAACAAATATTAAGTATCCATTGCGTCATATTTGAATATCACTATACTAAATATTCGAATTATAATGTTGACTAAAACAGAAATAAAACTTGCCATAATGGCAAACATGATATATCAATACAGCATAAAAGCAGACTCGTTTGCATTGCATGGAATCATATTTTAAGAGGATTAAAAGGTATCTCACTTAGAATGAGCAGGTTAACAATCAACTGCCAGAGGAAGGCTTGTCTAACCTCAAAACTGAAAATAAGTAGAAGCCAGCTATATAAGAGTTTGAGACTTCTAAGCAAAATGAATAGCACTTGTGAAGACAGAAAAAGACAGCATGACTCCTTCACTGAACTGAAAGAATCTCCTAGTCCTAGGGCTTTGTTGTGTGTGTTTGCAGTGGCAATGAGGATAAGAGAAGAGTGTGTGAGGTATGAGTGTCAGAGGGAAGGGTGGAGAAGTAAGCAGTGGCCAAATTTGTTGGGTGAAGTAAGTTATGTAATTTAGAATTTACTCTAAGATCAATAAGAATCCATCAAAAGTGTTTTAAGCAGAAGAGTGAAATGCTTTGTTTTGCATATTTTTGTAATGTTCCAAAGAGGAGAATGAATGGGACTTAAGCAGGGCTTGAAAGAGGGAGAACAGTTTAGTCAGCTATTACAAAACTATGGCTGAGAGATGATGAATCTTAGAATCAGGTAGCAGCAGTGGGAATAAAGTAAAATTGACATAATCAAGAGACACAAGGATTAAAAATTGACAGGATAGGTTATGTTATATGTGGGGTAAAGGATTAGGGAAAAATAGTGACTATAGACATTCAAGTTTGAGAAGATAGTGGTAACATTTAATGAAACAGGTGACAAGGAAAATGAGCAGATTGCTAGAGGCCAAAGAAGACGAGCTTGATTTTAGAGATATTGTTATCACCATTCAGACGTCTGGAGCCCTGGTAGCACAGTAGTCAAGAGCTCGGCTGCTAACCAAAAGGTCAGCAGTTTGAATTCACCAGGCTCTCCTTGGAAGCCCTATGGAGCAGTTCTACTTTGTCCTATAGAGTCCCTGTCTTAGGCTGGGTTCTATAGGGAAGCAAAACCAGTGAAGTGTATAAATATATATATATAGAGAGAGATTATATCAAGGAAACAGCTCACGTGATTGCAGAGGCTAGAACGTCCCAAGTCCATGGATCAGGGTAAAGGCCTCTCCCAAGTCACACAGCCGCAGAAGCTGGCAAGCCCAAGATCAGCAGGTAGAAGAGCAGGGCTCCTGCTCACAGGCTGCGCAGATCTACGAATCCCAGGTTCGGCAGATAGGCTGACAGTTCAAGTCCCAGGAATGGGAGATGAGATGACAGGAGGAAGCCACAGGACCTAGAGAGAGCAAAAAGCCAGAACGTCTGCTTATATTCATATGTGGGCCACACCCCCATGGAGACTCACTTTCATCTGATTGGCTACTCACAGTATATTCAATCATAGAAGTCATTACATTAAAACACTGAGAATCATGGCCCAGCCAAGTTGACACACAATCTTAACCATCACAGTCCACACCTTGTTGACTTGGCACATGTACACATCACCTTAAACCATACATAATCTCTGAATAAAGACAATTAGAAAGTCTCTTCCACCTAGCTTGATACAACTAACACACGTACAATCAAAAACGCACTAGCCACGTTTACAGCTTATATTTTATAAGTGAAGGAAACAAAAATATTTGATGCACACATACAAAGTAGAAATACTCATAACAATTACAGTCCCCATTTCTGCAACTGGTCACAAGGCCGTAATTGGTATTTAGAACTACCTTCTGCCACGATGCATTCTATATTCCCTTTGCCCTCAGCAAGCACCTCACCTGGTCGTGGTTCTTTGCCTGCTGGGGAGAATCAAACCTTCATTCCTTAAGGGTCTGGGTCATTAGTAGTCATGTCAGAATTAGGTCGCTGTAGTTTTCCATTGACTTTAATCACAGGGCATGGTAGTACTAAGAGATGCCCCAAGGAATCTCCTGCATTCCAGACATTACTCTTCTTTACCTCCATTATGTAATATCAATCTGATTTCCTCTTGGTAATCAGAATCAATCACACCAGCCAGTATGGTAACTCCCTGCTTTGCCTGTTGATCCAGAGGCATAAGGAGCCCAAAGCGGCCAGGTGGCATTCTTAACTTCCAGTTCAATGGAATC
Organism: Trichechus manatus latirostris; assembly: GCF_000243295.1. NCBI lineage: Eukaryota > Metazoa > Chordata > Mammalia > Sirenia > Trichechidae > Trichechus > Trichechus manatus. The sequence goes on from NW_004444317.1 coordinate 136,035, forward strand.
AGTGATGTGTCTCCAGGTGGGAGCATTCCTCCTTTTGGAACTAAGACCTCTAGGCCTGCAGAGCATATGTTCAAGGGGACAGGAAGCTAAAATCTTGCCAGTGGGTCACTAGGGGTAATAGTGAGGGGTGCCACTCCCATTTACACCCCTTGATTCCTGGACTCATGAATCCTGGCTATGGGAGAAACAGCACCATATATTGGACGCTGGTTTAAAGCATATACAGCCTCCTGGAGAACATTGCCCCAACCCTGCACGGTATTGCCACCTAGCTGGCGCAGTAATTGTGTCTTTAGAAGGTCATTCCATCGTTCTATCAATCCAGCTGCTTCAGGATGATGGGGAACATGGTAAGACCAGTGAACTCCATGAGCATGGGCCCACTGCCACAATTCATTTGCTGTGAAGTGAGTCCCTTGATCTGAGGCAATGCTGTGTGGGATACCATGATGGTGGATAAGGCATTTTGTAAGTCCATGGATGGTAGTTTTGGCAGAAGCATTGCGTGCAGGTGAGGCAAATCCATATCCAGAGTAAGTGTCTATTCCAGTAAGGATAAAATGCTGCCATTTCCATGATGGAGCTGGTCCAGTGTAATCAACTTGCCACCAGGTTGCTGGCTGATCACCTCGAGGGATGGTGCCATATCGGGGACTCAGTGTTGGTCTCTGCTGCTGGCAGATTAGGCACTCAGCAGAGGCTGTGGCCATGTCAGCCTTGGTGAGTGGAAGTCCATGCTGCTGGGCCCATGCATAACCTCCATCCCTGCCACCATGGCCACTTTGTTCATGAGCTCACTGAGCAATGACGGGAGTAGCTGGGGAAAGAGGATGACTGGTTTCCACAGAACGCGTTGTCCTATCCACTTGATTGTTAAAATCATCCTCTGCTGAGTTCACTCTTTGGTGAGCATTCATATGAGACACAAATATCTTCACTTCTTTAGCCCATTCAGAGAGGTCTTTCCACATACCTCTTCCCCATAAATCCTTTTCTCCAATTTTCCAATCATGTTCCTTCCAAGTGCCTGACCATCCAGCCAAACCATTGGCCACAGCCCACGAATCAGTATATAATCGCACATCTGGCCATTTCTCTTTCCGAACAAAGTGAACAACCAGGTGCACTGCTCAAGGTTCTGCCCATTGAGAGGCTTTCCCTTCAGCACTGTCCTTCTGGGAGGTCCCAGAAAGGGGCTGTAGTGCTGCTGCAGTCCACTTTCGAGTGGCACCTGCATATTGCACAGAACCATCTGTAAACCAGGCACGAGTTTTCTCTTCCTCAGTCAACTGATCAAAAGGAACTCCCCATGAGGCCATAGGTGCAGACTGGGAGATGGAAGGTAATGTGACAGAAGTGGACACCATGGGCATTTGCGCCACTTCCTCATGCAACTTACTTGTGCCTTCGGGTCCTGCTCAGGCCCGATCTCGAATATACCACTTCCATTTAATGATGCAGTGCTGCTGTGCACGTTTAACTTTATGGTTCTGTGGGTCAGACAACACCCAGTTCATGACGGGCAGCTCAGGACTCATGGTGACTTGGTGTCCCATGGTTAAGAGTTCAGTCTCTACTAAGGCCCAGTAACAAGCCAAAAGTTGGTTCTCAAAAGGAGAGTAGTTACCTGCAGAGGATGGTAGAGCTTTGCTCCAAAATCCTAAGGGTCTGAGCTGTGATCCACCGTAGGGGCCTGCCAAAGACTCCAAACAGCATCTCTATCTGCCACTGACACTTCAAGCACCAATGGATCAGCTGGATCATATGGTCCAAGTGGCAGAGCAGCTTGCACAGCAGCCAGAACCTGTTGCAGAGCCTTCTCTCCTTTTGGTCTCCACTCAAAACCAGCAGCTTTTCAAGTCACTTGATAAATAGGCTGGAGTAACACACCTAAATGAGGAATATGTTGCCTCCAAAATTCAAATAGGCCCACAAGGCGTTGTGCCTCCTTTTTAGTTGTGGGAACAGCAAGATGCAATAACTTTATTTTTTTTTTATTGTACTTCAGGTGAAGGCTTACAGAACAAATAGTTTCTCATGAAACAGTAGTACACATATTGTTTTATGACACTGGTTAACAACCCCACAACATGTCAACCCTCTAACTTCTCAACCTTTTTTTTTTGGTGAAAATACACATAGCCAAAGATACACCATTTCAAAAATTT
>NW_004444317.1:144318-145487 GCF_000243295.1 Trichechus manatus latirostris
AACTCCCTTTAATTATTCTTGTAAGTTTGGTTTGGTTTTTACATATTCCCTTAATTTCTGTTTATCTGGAAATGACCTAATTTCACCATCAAATCTGAGCAAGAGTTTTTATAGGATATATTATTCTTGGCTGGCAATTTTTTTCTTTCTAGGTTTTATATATGCCATCCCTTTGCCTTCTCGCTTGCATGGTTTCTACCGAATAATCTGAGCTGAGTCTTATTGTTTCTCCTCTGTACGTGACTTCTTGTTTTTCACAAGCTGTTCTCAGGATTCTTTGTTTGTCTTTGGTTTTGACAAGTGTGATTATGATATGCCTTGGTGATTTTCTTTTGGGGTCTCTCCTATATGGGGTTCGTTGAGCTCCTTGGATGGCCAGCTTTTCATCTTTCATGATATTCTGGAAGTTTTCTGTCAGCAGTTCTTCAATGATCCTCTCTGTATTTTCCGTTTTCTCCCTCTGTTCTGGATTTCCAATCACTCGAAAATTTTTGCTTTTGATTGTATCCCACATAACTCTCAAGGTCTCTTCTTTTTTCTTTATTCTTTTTTCTGAGTTTTACTGAAACAGAGTTGTATCCAAGTGTTTGTCTTCAGTTCCACTGATTCTGTCTTCCACATTTTGAAATCTGCTTCTCAACCCTTCTATGACACCGTCCATTTCTGAAATCTTCTTGTTTATCTTTTGGATTTCTAATTGTCTTTGTATAATTTTTAGTTGTGAATTTATTTTGGCATTTTATTCCTGCATTATTTTCCTGAATTCTTCCAATTTTTTGTCTGTATTTTCCATGAATTTGTTTATTTTTTCGTCATGTTTGTCAGCTTTTTGCCTCAGTTCTTGGAGAATTTTGAGTATTAAAGATTTGAATTCCCTATCATGTAGTTCTAGTGCATTTTCTTCCACTGGACAGTGATTTTGTGTTTTATTTTGGATGTTTACTGGAACCATCTTGTCCTGTTTTTGTAAATGTTTTGAAATTGTCTGCTGTCTTCGGGGCATTCAGTTGTTATTTTCCTCATTTATTGATTGTAGATTTGTTTTTTTGTCCCTTTTTTTTTAAATTTGACTATATCTGAACAGGCAGGCTGTGTGTTGTTTGTTGTTTGCTCGTCTTTGGGCACAATACTTTTCACCTCCTTCTTCAACCGGCAGTGTCAGTCACTCA
>NW_004444317.1:146144-147258 GCF_000243295.1 Trichechus manatus latirostris
GGGCTCCCAACTCAAGAAAAGGAAAAGAAAACAAACAAACAATTCAAAACAAACAAACAAAAGCACCGGGATCCCACCAGTGTGGCAGCCAAGATCAGGAAGCAGCTCCCTACTTGAATGGAGCTCCACAGCCCCTCAGGAAGAAGCTAAGATGGCGCACGGAGCCAGGTATTTGAGCGAAAGGAGGGGGAGGTGGTGAGAGGTAAGGAGGAAATCCAAAGAGGCAGAAAAAAGCAACACCAGCAGCCAACAAATGGCACTCAGAGAGCCAGCCCAATCGGGTGTGTGGAATCCAAGCAGCTGGTGTTTCCTGGATAAGAGATTGTGGTCGCGGGAAGCAGAGGAGGCCGAGTGGGGGTGAAGAAGTATGGGGGGTAGGAAAGTGTATATCGCAAATTACCAGTTGGTTTTTCTCCCGCTGGAAGCTCTGAGAAGCTGTTTTCTCATACCCCCTGTTTGCTGGTCTCTGATAGGAGTCCAAGATGGCGGATCCACGCTGCATTAGCTGATAGGGGACCTTTGCGTGAATCTCTCCTCGCTCTCCATTCTCTGTTAGTTTTCTCACTCCATTTGGTGCTTGGCTGAGTTCTTTATTTCTTCATTTGATGTTTTAGGGTTTCAGGATTGTTGTTTTCTTTGTTCGGCTTAGTTTTTCGGATCTTTGCTGTGGAGGGACGGCATGGTGCATCTGCGTAGAGTGCCAGTTTGCCGGAAGTCTCGAGAATCAAGATGCAATAACTTATCCTTCACTTTAGAAGGAATGTCTCAAGATGCCCCACACCACTGGACCCTTAGAAATTTCACTGAAGTGGAAGGTGTCTGAATTTTTCTGAGATTAATCTCCCACCCTCTAGCACACAAATGTTTTACCAATAAGTCCAGAGTCATTGACCCTTCTTCCTTACTAGGTCCAATCAGCATAATGTCATCAATGTAATGGACTAGTGTGATGTCTTGTGGAAGGGAAAGTTGATCAAGTTCCCTGTGGACTAAATTATGACATAGGGTTGGAGGGTTAATGTAGGCCTGAGGTAGGCAAGTGAAGGTGTATTGTTGGCCTGGCCAGCTGAAGGCAAACTGCTTCTGGTGGTCCTTTGAAACAGGTATGGAGAAA